>NC_084549.2:36705000-36720000 GCF_033978685.3 Nerophis lumbriciformis | reverse complement strand
GAATTTGCAATTATAAACACTTGCAGGAAGCGACGGCGAAGAAGGGCAAAGGGAAGTGTACAAAGAAAAGGGACAGTGAGATGAGTGACCAGGTAAATGATAAAGTAATTATGCCAATGTTTTAATTCAATTCATAAAGATTCCAGTTCTGTGTTGAATTTGCAATTATAAATACTTGCAGGAAGTGAAGAAGAAGAAAACAGGGAAAGGGAAAAGAACCAAGCAAACGCTAGTGAGACCAGTGAGCATTGAGCAGGTAAACAAGGAGTAAATTATGCCATGTTTTAATTGAATTCAATTCATCTACATTCCAGGGCTGTCTTTGTTGTATTTGTGAATATCTATAATTATTTACTCCCAGGAAGAGAACCAACAAGAAGGGGCAGGAGTACACTGACGCGCACGACCAAGGCCACAGCATTCCATTTCTATTTCATCCATCCATCCATCTTCTTCCGCTTATCCGAGGTCAGGTCGCGGGGGCAGCAGCCTAAGCAGGGAAGCCCAGACTTCCCTCTCCCCAGCAACTTCGTCCAGCTCTTCCTGTGGGACCCCGAGGCGTTCCCAGGCCAGCCGGGAGACATAGTCTTCCCAACGTGTCCTGGGTCTTCCCCGCGGTCGGACGTGCCCTAAACACCTCCCTAGGGAGGCGTTCGGGTGGCATCCTGACCAGATGCCTGAACCACCTCATCTGGCTCCTCTCGATGTGGAGGAGCAGCGGCTTTACTTTGAGCTCCTCCCGGATGGCAGAACTTCCATTTCTATTGTATTATAATTATCACTAATAAAGAATTATTGTTTAATTTTCTGTTTTGAGTGTCAGTCCTGACAATATAGCACAAAAACAGACGTAAATACCACTGCATTCCATTTCTATTGTATTATAATTATCACTAATAAAGAATTATTGTTGAATTTTCTGTTTGAGTGTTATAGTCCTGACAATATAGCACAAAAACAGACGTAAATACCACAGCATTCCATTTCTATTGTATTATAATTATCACTAATAAAGAATTATTGTTGAATTTTCTGTTTGAGTGTTAGTCCTGACAATATAGCACAAAAACAGACGAAAATAGCATGTTCCTAAACAGTTCCCTAAACGTTCTTGCCAAACGTTAATGGCTAACGTTCTGCTAACCAAGCAAGAACTCCACAACCTCACGTTCTTTGAACGTTACAAACTAACGTTCCCATAACAATGCCACTACGTTCTCCTAACGTTCACATAACGTTCACGTGTTACCTGGGACCTCCCAGGGGGTGATCAAGGGTGATGGGTCAAATGCAGAGAATAATTTCGCCACTCCTCGTGTGTGTGTGACAATCATTGATAATTTAACTTAATAAAGTAATATAATTTATGAATGGATATATATAATGTAATATTTTTGGGAAAGTTCTACAAAACCCAAAATCGTAAATAAAAACAGAATACAATGATTTGCAAATCCTTTTCAACTTATATTCAATTGAATAGACTGCAGAGACAAGATATTTAACGTTCAAACAGAGAAATGTAATTTTTTTTTGCAAATAATCATTAACTTAAAATGTAATGTCAGCAACACATTGCAAAAAAGTTGGCACAGGGGCATTTTTACCACTGTGTTACATGACCTTTCCTTTTAACAACACTCAGTAAACGTTTGGGAACTGAGGAGACCAATTTTTCAAGCTTTTCAGCTGGAATTATTTCCCATTCTTGCTTGATGTACAGCTTAAGTTGTTCAACAGTATTTTAGGCTTCATATTGCGCCACACATTTTCAATGTGAGACAGGTCATGGCACCCACCTGTTACCAAATTAGTCTGTTCACCTGTGGGATGTTCCGAACAAGTGTTTGATGAGCGTTCCTCAACTTTCTCAGCTTTTTTGAAACATGTTGCAGGCATCAAATTCCAAATGAGCTAATATTTGCAAAAAATAAAAAAGTTTTCCAGTTTGAACGTTAAGTATCTTGTTTTGCAGTCCAGTCAATTGAATATACTGTAAGTTGAAAATGATTTGCAAATCATTGTATTCTGTTTTTATTTACGATTTACACAACTTCACTGGTTTTGGGGTTAGTAATTTGTTAATGGCTGTTAAGTAGAGGATGCATGGAGATCAGCGTTAAGCTGCAGTACGTTAGCTTAATTTTCAACTCACTTGCGTAAACAACTTACGCATTGTGCGTAACATGTAAGCAGTCCTTCAAAATCGCTATAACTTCGGAATTAAAATATATATTAAAATGTTCAATATTGCCTATTATTTGCGCACTATTGACTACTGTAGTGATGCATCAAAAATTTGGTCGCGGAAAAAAAACTTTGCTCACTAAAAAACGGATGTTTTGATGACGTATCCACTTCCCCTGGCGGGCTGCGTCTTTCCCCGTGCACACGAAAGGTGCACGGGGGTTTAGACTGAAGTGACATTTGAAAAGATTAGATTCTAATCCAATTTAGTCTACCTCATGATGTGGCCTAAATCTGATGTGACAAAATCAGATTTGAAGCACTTTATACATCTGATCTGTGACAGTTGAGTGCAAAGAAATCAGTTTTGGTGTGCAGTGTAAGTGGGGCCAAAGTATGTTGTCACTTGTTGTCAACGTTAAGATGGAGGGTTTTACTGTTTTTATAAAGCAGGAAGAGCATGGCAAACGTCAACAAAAGGGAGATGGGATGGAAAAGTGTAGCAATGCTGAGAATGTTGTTTGATGGCGTCGCTAGTTAACAAGCTCAGCTGTGCACAGATTCCTTGTGGCTTAGCTCATAGCGTGCACTGGACATTAGCTGAGTGGCAATGACAAATCCAATATTTGTCTGAGAGTGCTTGAAGAGTTTCGGCTGGATGTTTTGACTGACGCGTGGCGTGGAAGCTGTGAGTGCGTTCCCAAATATAACTCTGGGTGCACTTGGTGTGACAGGCCTACTTGATAATTGAGTCATAGGATATGGCAGCTAAACGTGAATATAAACAGCAATGTGATAATCCAGCAATTTTAAGCACTATCAAGTTATCCTCGTGTGAAATGAGCTTACAGTGGGACTCCACTGGGTCTCCGTCTGTCTATTTTAGGAATGCGCGCCGAGTCTGACTTATTTCATCACATCGAGACACATCACACAATTCAATCAATATCAGTTCTTCGGCAGTGACAAACATGTCCAGGATGTATTTGGGGGCGCGTTGCAGATGTCCCCCTGAACTTTTTCAAAAGGCAATTCTAGTCCTCTGCACTTCTTACAATAACAGTGTTACACTATCATTTGAGACAAGTCAAACACTAGCATGAAGCGGAAAATAGACCCCCCTTTTAGACCAGTTGATCTGCCGTCTCTTTTCTGCTGTTGCGCTAGCTGTTTAAAGTCGCGACCCAGGATGGACCACTCATCTGTGCATCAATTGAGGACGTCTCTGCGCTGCTGACTTGTCTCCAAACAAGATGTTCCCCGGCTGGCCCCACTATGGACTGGACTCTCACACTATGAACTATATCCACTATGGACTGGACTCTCACACTATGAACTAGATCCACTATGGACTGGACTCTCACACTCGATCCACTATGGACTGGACTCTCACACTATTAACTAGATCCACTATGGACTGGACTCTCACCCTATGAACTAGATCCACTCGACGCCCATTGCACTGGTCGCCCAAGGGAAGTTCCCCACATCTGCAGTGCCCTCCCAGGTTTCTCATTGTAATCCCATTGGGTTGAGTTTTTTCTTGCCCTGATGTGGGATCTGAGCCGAGGATGTAGTTGTGGCTTGTGCAGCCCTTTGAGACACTCGTGATTTAGCGCTATATACACAAACTTTGATTTATTGAAAATGTTCGCTCAGGTTGAAGCAGATCAGTATAGACCAGTGACGGCACCATCATGGTACATCAAAAGAATCACTTTGATTAAAGTACAGTGTTTTATTTTATTTTTTTCAAACAAATTTTTACTGTTCAAACTGTGTGTAATGTTACAGTGGCCAAACATATTAAATGTACTTATAAATAAAAAACTAAATAAAACTCCAAAGACATGCACCTGGGGATAGGTTGTTTGACAACACTAAATTGGCCCTAGTGTGTGAATGTGAGTGTGAATGTTGTCTGTCTATCTGTGTTGGCCCTACGATGAGGTGGCAACTTGTCCAGGGTGTACCCCGCTTTCCGCCCAATTGTAGCTGAGATAGGCTCCAGCACCACCCACAACCCCGAAGGGAATAAGCGGTAGAAAATGGATGGATGGATTAAATAAAATGAATGCCTCGGCCTACTACGCTATGTATTTTAATGTTGGTCATTAGTTGGAGAGCCAAGTGTTTTCTGATGTGGTACTTGGTGAAAAGCGTTTTAGAACCACTGTTTTACACAGCCCACAGGCTCATTAATTGGCTCTTCGACTTTGCAGTTTCTTGCCAATATGACAATGATTGATAGCAGGCAGCAGTTGACCAATCCGCAGTCAGATTCGGTGACAGGCACTTTGGTGCAGGTGGAGAGTTGGGTGTAAGTATTACAAATGTTAAAAAGGTTAAAACACTTTCTTGTAGAGTTAAGATTTTATGAATGCGATGGCTTGATCCTATTTAGTTTTCATTATTTACTCAGCCTTAGCCTAACAGCCCTGCTTTTCTAACTAATAGTCGGGGTGGAGCGCTACAGACCCTTGTCAACTATTTAGCTTTTTTTGTTGCCAGCAAACAATAGTAATTAAAGAAGGAAGGAAAGTGTTGTCGATTTTATATTAAATGCTGATCTATATATATATATATATATATATATATATATATATATATATATATATATATATATATATATATATATATACATACATATATATACATATATATATATATGTATGTATATATATATATATATATATATATATATATATATATATATATATATATATATATATATATATATATGTATATATAAATTATTTTGATACTGTTCGGTACTTTTCTAAATAAAGGAGAGCACAAAAAATGGCATTATTGGCTTTATTTTAACAAAAAATCTTAGAGTACATTAAACATATGTTTCTTATTGCAAGTTTGTCTTTAAATAAAATAGTGAACATACAAGACAATTTGTCTTTTAGTAGTAAGCAAGCAAACAAAGACTCCTAATTTAGTCTGCTGACATATGCAGTAACATATTGTGTCATTTATCATTTAAATATTTTGTCAAAACTATTAAGGACAAGTGGTAGAAAATTGATTATTAATCTACTTGTTCATTTACTGTTAATATCTGCTTATTTACTTTTTTCACATGTTATGTCTACACTTCTGTTAAAATGTAATAATCACTTATTCTTCTATAGTTTGATACTTTACATTAGTTTTGGATGATACCACAAATTTGTAGTTACAGGATCATATTCAAAGTCCTCATGTGTCCAGGGACATATTTCCTGAGTTTATAAACATAACATAAATTCATAAAAACCGAAAGAAGATGTTTTGGTCACTTAAAAAGTAGCTCGCCTGCTGAAAAAGTGTGGGCACCCATGATCTACAATAAACTTTAACAAGTTCTGAGGTGAGAAAGCAGCTCACAACAGATGATGTCAAAATAGCAGCACGAGCTAGTTAGCTCTCTGTGATCACGGTGTCACTATCAATAGTTTGTTTGCGTTAGCGCTTATAATAACAATATCACTAATACTTGGTTAATATTAGGGTCACAAAATGTAAATGGAGTATTGTTGGTGCTTTTTGGCTGGTTATTTATGGGCGGAATAGAGGACCTCCCATTAACTCCATTGTAACCGGACTTCATTTTACATTTATTAGAGTTATAATAAACGTTAAAAAAAACATATGTGTTCTTGTCTCTCATAAAGATTGTGAATTATAGGCAAAATTCCAAAAAAAGTGCAGTTCCCCTTTTAAGGTCCGTATAACCACAGGGTTATGATGTATGTTGTATTTGAGGTGCTATGCAAGATTTAGAGGGGGAGGAGCGAGCGGGTGTTAGCTTTAAAGTTAAAGTTAAAGTACCAATGATTGTCACACACACATGAGGTGTGGCAAAATTATTCTCTGCATTTGACCCATCACCCTTGATCACCCCCTGGGAGGTGAGGGGAGCAGTGAGCAGCAGTGGTGGTCGCTTCCGGGAATCATTTTTGGTGATTTAACCCCCAATTCCAACCCTTGATGCTGAGTGTCAAGCAGGGAGGTAATGGGTCCCATTTTTATAGTCTTTGGTATGACTCGGCCGGGGTTTGAACTCACAATCTACCGATCTCAGGGCGGACACTCTAACCACTAGAGACTGTACTTGAAAATGTAACCAACAAAACACAACACAATGTGTACCTGAAGAGCAGCAAGGTGTACAGGTGTATTCAGGTGCCAACATGGGTATATTAACAAATACTAAAAAATGTTGTTAGGTCTTTTTACCTTGTAAAAAAAATCATTAAGCTGGAAAAAAAATCCATCCAGTAACAGATTGTGTTCAACCTTAGAGGTTCCACTGCATTAGAACGCTAGAAATACAGTGTGGTCTGTATCGCAGCACCCCAGTTTAGAGTTGCTATGGTTAGACTTTATATAGGCGAGTACAGAAAAAGCAATTGATGCTGGCCCATTTTTCATTGTGTGAGTTATTCATCTGGAGCGCATCACTCACACTTGATCATTCTGTGATGATGAGTCACAAGCTCGCTCTTTTTGAACTATACACCAGCAGCTGCACTGACATTGTTGTTTTCCATCAGCTGTTGACATGTAACAGAGCAGAGCAGATGGGCGGGGGGTGTGGCGCCAATTCCATCATCAAAGTATTAATTGTATTTTGGCTGCCTTGTTTATGTGGCTGTGATGGGGCGGGCTTCTTTACGCGACCAGCCTTGAAAAGCCGAAGCGCCACACTTCACTCGCCACTTCAACCCAGGGAGAAGTGGTTGCTAAGTAACTTGTAACATTTACATACATTGAAAACACAAACCTAGTGTTTGTCCTCAACATCCGCCTTCTACTACTGAGACAACAAATGTAGCACAAAGAACATGTCCATGAACCTATCATGCACTATTGCAATGAATACTGTTGCTCCGTTCCTCAAGGATGATTACACTTTTATTTAGCATATTGCTCACATAGCAGCAAGTAATGGACAATCCAACCAGAAAATGCAACCTTACTAAAAGGGAATTATGCCTATCGTTTACAATCGTTATGAAAGACATGACAACGGATGGATTTTTTTTAATGCATTTTATCTTGTACATAAAAATAATTAAAAGTCTGCTTTCAGCGGAGCCAATGAGAGCTCCTCTATTTTGCCCATAAAATACAATACATCACCATTCATAAACCGCCAACAATACTCCTGTGGAGGGGGGCGTGGTCTGCGGGCCTGCCGCGAAGCAGGGTGTGTAAGGACCGGATTCGAAGCCAGCGGCAGGTGAGTAGATTGCCCAGCAGGAGCTGGTTATCTAATCACCTGTCGCCTTTATTAGCAGCAGCCGGACCAAGACACGTGGTTGGGAGTTGGAGCGAGAGAGAGACACATGCTGGAGAGCAGAGCGAGACACACGCACAGAGACAGAACAGAGACACGCCGGACTGGAAAGTCTCAGAGATATTGCTGGAAAGCAATCCAGAGTTGTGTGGATGTCAATAAAACTTGCTCAACCCTGTACACCGGGCTCAGACAGATCTATTGGCCTCAGGAGAACCCACCACAAGAGGGAAACCTCTACAACTCCATTTACATTTTGTGATTTGAATATTAACCAAGTATTAGTGATGTGGTGACTATAATCGCTAATGCAGACACACTTTTGTGAGTCCCTATGTTTACATCATCGAGTGGTCTGCTGCTTCCTCCCTGTAAGTTTATTCTAAATCATAAATCATGCATCTCACCTGGACAGAAGAAGTCCGAGTAGGTATTCCGACAAGTTGGTACACTTTGACAGCCACTTAGTGTCAAGGTGTGGAATATTTCGCAGCTTACTGCGAGGATTGCTTTCCCGAGACGCAAACGGATTTGACCGGACAAGGCTTGCAGGTAAAAACATGACTTAATCTTAACTCAAAAGCTCCAAAAGGGTACAAACAAAAGGCGCTCACAGCGAAGGCACAAAACTTGGCGAAGGAAACAAAAACGTAAACACATAGCCTGAACTATGGTTATAAACAAAAACACTTACGGTGACGTGAGCAGAGCAGCATGAACTATGAATAAGAATTGATCGTCAGTAACTATGGCATGAAGAGAATCAGTACAGAGCATGAAATGAGCAATGTCGCCAGGCCGACTACCTGGCAACTACAGGCTTAAATAATAATGTCATGATTAACAACAGGTGCGTGAGTCCAAACAAATGAGGCAGGTGAAACTAATGAGTTGTCATGGAAACTAAAACAAACCAGGGTGCACAAAAACAGGAACTATGGAGTCAAAAACTAGCAGAAAAATAACAAAACATAATCCAGACCACAGAACATGACACTTAGCACCTGGAGGCAAGTGGCAAGGATGACACGAAAAGATTGCTTTTTCCTCCTCGCCCACCCACCTTGTTTCTTTGTGAGGATCATGAGAGTTGAGATGCATTTTTTGAAATGATGCTTAAAATAATCAAAATAGGTAAATTTTAAATGTTTGTGTGTGCATTAGAGGAGTGTAGCTTACATGGTCAGACCAGGAAGAGGGTGCAATATGACAGACTATGTTTACACTGCACGACTAAGTGGACGAAATTTTTTTCAGCTGACTGTTTAGATTACCAGTAAAAAGGGATGTTTGTCAGACTCCGGTACAAACTCGCACAGGTCCCAATGTGGCCTCGCTGTCTCTTGCATGCGCAATTCAATAAAGTCAAAACAAAGGAAGTTGACCAAATTCCCTAAATGAACAAGGAAGTCGCTACTGCAAAATAAAAAAAATAAAAAAAGTCGACAGACATTTTTTTTTTGCGCGAAATTTAATCAAAGTAATATGTTGTATGAATGGATATATATAGTGTAATATACTTTGGAAGGTTTTAATCTTTTTATGGCTGTGGGTAGAGGAAATACGGACATCAGCGTGGCTTTAAATATTTAACTCACTTACGTACTTTGGGGCGGCATGGCGTAGTGGGTAGAGCAACCGTGCCAGAAACCTGAGGGTTGCAGGTTCGCTCCCCGCCTCTTACCATCCAAAAATCGCTGCCGTTGTGTCCTTGGGCGGGACACTTCACCCTTTGCCCCCGGTGCCACTCACACCGGTGAATTGAATGATGAATGATGGTGGTGGTGGTCGGAGGGGCCGTTGGCGCAAATTGCAGCCACGCTTCCGTCAGTCTACCCCAGGGCAGCTGTGGCTATGAAAGTAGCTTACCACCACCAGGTGTGAATGAATGATGGGTTCTACATGTAAAGCGACTTTGGGTACTTAGAAAAGCGCTATATAAATCCCAGGTATTATTAAACAACTTATGCAATATACGTAACATGTGAGCAAATACGCCACAACCTACTTGTCATTGCTAGTCCTTCAACAATCGCCATTTCTTCAGAATCAATATACAGTATATGTGATTATACTTTTTTTGTATATATACAGTATATATATATATATATATATATATATATATATATATATATATATATATATATCATATATACCCTATCATTGTGATGTACTGATCACAATACTGTTCTGTTCTCTAGTGATGTACCAAAAATTCGGCCAACAAAACAATACTTGGCTCACCTGAAACCGGATATTGTGATGACGTTTTTACTTCCGCTGGCGAGCTGGGTATTTCCCTGCGCACACGAATGTCGTAGCTCGCTCAAAGATTAAGTAAAAGTTGCCATCCGGTCGCATTGAGTTCACATTTGCGTTTAGACTGAAGACACATTTGAAAAGATCAAATTCCAATCGGATTCGGAAAACCTCCTGATGCGAAAAGATCAGATTTGAAGCACTTTGGAGCGTTTAGACTGGCAAAACATATCCAATCGGTGTCACTTCACCGAATGAAAAATTAGACTCGGTGTGCAGTGTAAACGGGGCCATCATGTCCTTAATATCGCTGACAAGTGAACAAAACATTATCCCATTAATCAATCAATCATTTATTTTAAGTGCACAAGCTCTTTTACCATACTAAACGGTCAGTGATCAGATCAATGCGTACGTCAGTACAGAAAATGAGTGAGGAGACTTCGACTAGTGTGCGCTGGCAAATATCATTCCAAAATACAGCCTGAAAGAACTTTAGACAAAACTGTTACCAAGTTTTGGCCAAATAAATGACAAGCATTCAAGTAAAAAGTTCCCAAGTTAATTTCAACTATGCAAGTGCACGCCTGAGATTAATCATCCATCCATCCATCCATCCATCTTCTTCCGCTTATCCGAGGTCGGGTCGCGGGGACCTAAGCAGGGAAGCCCAGACTTCCCTCTCCCCAGCCACTTCGTCCAGCTCTTCCCGTGGGACCCCGAGGCGTTCCCAGGCCAGCCGGGAGACATAGTCTTCCCAACGTGTCCTGGGTCTTCCCCGCGGCCTCCTACCGGTCGGACGTGCCCTAAACACCTCCCTAGGGAGGCGTTCGGGTGGCATCCTGACCAGATGCCCGAACCACCTCATCTGGCTCCTCTCGATGTGGAGGAGCAGCGGCTTTACTTTGAGCTCCTCCCGGATGGCAGAGCTTCTCACCCTATCTCTAAGGGAGAGCCCCGCCACCCGGCGGAGGAAACTCATTTCGGCCGCTTGTACCCGTGATCTTGTCCTTTCGGTCATAACCCAAAGCTCATGACCATAGGTGAAGATGGGAACATAGATCGACCGGTAAATTGAGAGCTTTGCCTTCCGGCTCAGCTCCTTCTTCACCACAACGGATCGATACAGCGTCTGCATTACTGAAGACGCCGCACCGATCCGCCTGTCGATCTCACGATCCACTCTTCCCTCACTCGTGAACAAGACTCCGAGGTACTTGAACTGCTCCACTTGGGGCAAGATCTCCTCCCCAACCCGGAGATGGCACTCCACCCTTTTCCGGGCGAGAACCATGGACTCGGACTTGGAGGTGCTGATTCTCATCCCAGTCGCTTCACACTCAGCTGCGAACCGATCCAGTGAGAGCTGAAGATCCTGGCCAGATGAAGCCATCAGGACCACATCATCTGCAAAAAGCAGAGACCTAATCCTGCAGCCACCAAACCAGATCCCCTCAACGCCTTGACTGCGCCTAGAAATTCTGTCCATAAAAGTTATGAACAGAATCGGTGACAAAGGGCAGCCTTGGCGGAGTCCAACCCTCACTGGAAACGTGTCCGACTTACTACCGGCCATGCGGACCAAGCTCTGGCACTGATCATACAGGGAGCGGACTGCCACAATCAGACAGTCCGATACCCCGTACTCTCTGAGCACTCCCCACAGGACTTCCCGAGGGACACGGTCGAATGCCTTCTCCAAGTCTACAAAACACATGTAGACTGGTTGGGCAAACTCCCATGCACCCTCAAGGACCCTGCCGAGAGTATAGAGCTGGTCCACAGTTCCACGACCAGGACGAAAACCACACTGTTCCTCCTGAATCCGAGGTTCGACTATCCGGCGTAGCCTCCTCTCCAGTACACCTGAATAGAACTTACCGGGAAGGCTGAGGAGTGTGATCCCACGATAGTTAGAACACACCCTCCGGTTCCCCTTCTTAAAGAGAGGAACCACCACCCCGGTCTGCCAATCCAGTGGTACCGCCCCCGATGTCCACGCGATGCTGCAGAGTCTTGTCAACCAAGACAGCCCCACAGCATCCAGAGCCTTAAGGAACTCCGGGCGGATCTCATCTACCCCCGGGGCCTTGCCACCGAGGAGCTTTTTAACTACCTCAGCAACCTCAGCCCCAGAAATAGGAGAGCCCACCACAGACTCCCCAGGCACTGCTTCCTCATAGGAAGACGTGTTGGTGGGATTGAGGAGGTCTTCGAAGTATTCCCTCCACCGATCCACAACATCCGCAGTCGAGGTCAGCAGAACACCATCCTCGCCCTACACGGTGTTGATAGTGCACTGCTTCCCCTTCCTGAGGCGGCGGATGGTGGTCCAGAATTGCTTCGAAGCCGTCCGGAAGTCGTTTTCTATGGCCTCACCGAACTCCTCCCATGTCCGAGTTTTTGCCTCTGCGACCGCTGAAGCCGCACACCGCTTGGCCTGTCGGTACTTGTCCGCTGCCTCAGGAGTCCTATGAGCCAAAAGAACCCGATAGGACTCCTTCTTCAGCTTGACGGCATCCCTCACCGCCGGTGTCCACCAACGGGTTCTAGGATTACCGCCACGACAAGCACCAACTACCTTGCGGCCACAGCTCCAATCAGCCTCCTCGACAATAGAGGCGCAGAACATGGTCCATTCGGACTCAATGTCCAGCACCTCCCTCGTGACATGTTCAAAGTTCTTCCGGAGGTGGGAATTGAAACTCTCTCTGACAGGAGACTCTGCCAGACGTTCCCAGCAAACCCTCACAATGCGTTTGGGCCTGCCAGGTCTGTCCGGCATCCTCCCCCACCATCGCAGCCAACTCACCACCAGGTGGTGATCGGTAGAAAGCTCCGCCCCTCTCTTCACCCGAGTGTCCAAAACATGAGGCCGCAAATCCGATGACACAACTACAAAGTCGATCATGGAACTGCGGCCTAGGGTGTCCTGGTGCCAAGTGCACATATGGACACCCTTATGTTTGAACATGGTGTTCGTTATGGACAATCTGTGACGGGCACAAAAGTCCAATAACAAAACACCGCTCGGGTTCAGATCCGGGCAGCCATTCTTCCCAATCACGCCTCTCCAGGTTTCACTGTCGCTGCCAACATGAGCATTGAAGTCCCCCAGTAGAACGAGGGAATCACCCGGGGGAGCACTCTCAAGTACTCCCTCGAGTGAATCCAAAAAGGGTGGGTACTCTGAGCTGCGGTTTGGCGCGTAAGCGCAAACCACAGTCAGGACCCGTTCCCCCACCCGAAGGCGGAGGGAAGCTACCCTCTCGTCCACCGGGTTGAACTCCAACGTACAGGCTCTGAGCCGGGGGGAAACAAGAATTGCCACCCCAGCCCGTCGCCTCTCACTGCCGGCAACGCCAGAGTGGAAGAGAGTCCAGCCCTTCTCGAGAGAACTGGTTCCAGAGCCCTTGCTGTGCGTCGAAGTGAGTCCGACTATATCTAGCCAGAACTTCTCCACCTCGCGCACTAGCTCAGGCTCCTTCCCCCCAGCGAGGTGACGTTCCACGTCCCAAGAGCTAGCTTCTGTAGCCGAGGATCGGACCGCCAAGTGCCCTGCCCTCGGCTTCCGCCCAGCTCACATTGCACCCGACCTCTAGATTAATCATGATTAATCCAAATTTCAAAATGTGATTAATCTGACAAAAAAAACATTATTTGACAGCTCTAGTCTTAAACAATGTATTGTCTAACCAGCTCAGTGGTCTAGTGGTTAGAGTGTCCGCCCTGAGATCGGTAGGTTATGAGTTCAAACCCCGGCCGAGTAAAAAATGGGACCCATTGCCTCCCTGCTTGGGGATGGGTCAAATGCAGAGGATAATTTCACCCCAACTAGTGTGTGTGTGACAATCATTGGAACTTTAACTTTTAATTTTAAATGATATACAGGTTGGATCGATCTTTGACACCGAGCTTGGATATCCAAGATTTGCTGCGATTGCTCCTCTAAAACAAGGCGAGGGAGGTGGTGGTGGTGGTGTAGAGTGACTCTTGAAAAGCCTCATTAATATTCATAACTGTGCTGGGTTCCTACCAAGAGGTATTGTGCTAATCCTTTCTGTCATGCCTAAATAACCAACACAAGCAATTTATTCCTAAAAAGGAAATAGTAGATGCAGGATGTAAACAAACACACACTAATTTGCACTTAAACAATGTAAAAAATAAAAAATAAAAAATAAAGATATAGTTGTGTTGAACTGCATATAATCAAAGTGTAATCGAGTAGCTCCGTGAGACAAAACATCCCAAAGCTGAGCTCGTGGAGACCAATCATGCAAAGTGCGCACACGCTCCGTGTAAACACTCACTGCTACACCCAAGTCATGTTGTAAAGCAAGTGTCTGCGTTTTCTCCCCGTGAGTCAATACTTGGATGCTGAACATCCTGTCATCCACCTGTCAGGTGCCTGTGACATGTATCGATTTATCCTCACACGCTTGAATAGAATAGTTTTAGGGGACATGTAAACAGTCTGCGAAGGCCGTGTTCTTTTTGAGTAAACACACGTCGCTGGTCCTTTCCAAACAGGTCATGAGAAGAAGAACATGCCTTTATTTGTTCCCCTAAAGGGACGAAGGAAATGTTTACACTTTACACTCTCTTATATTCAACATGTTAAACACACTACAGAACAGATCCCACAAAGGACATGTTATTGTACCTCCACCAATTTAGTGGGATATTTAAAAAAAAAAAAAAAGAAAAAAAAAAAGCTTGGCTTCGGCCGGTCCTTGGACACATTTAATTAATTATTTGTTTCAGTTGAATATTTTATCAAGCCTGTTCAGCGTCACGTTACACACATCTCTTGGACTTAATGAGAAAATCTAGTCGAATGAGAGAGAGAGAAAACTGTGACTGAGGGAATTTCTCATTTCTATTCATAAAAACTGATGCTAATAAAGCTTATCTAACTAATAACAACTCCATCATTTCATGAATAGTACTTTTTTTCTATGTTGCGGTGTTTTTTCAATCTTTGACACTTGTCCGTGTCACATGCACTCTTGTGTTTGTGCTGTAGAATATGGAGTTAAACATTTGCGCTGCCTGTGTCAATAAGAGCAGGGAGTACTCACATTATACTACTGTGCACTTACATAACACCACTACTCAGGTGACACTCGCTATGAAAGATCACACTATAGTCAGCCATGGTCACCAGATTTGACTGATATGACATTTCACTACATCCTGCACAACGATCTGATTGCTTATTTAATTAATACAATTTAGAATATTAATTTAAAGTAGCT
>NC_084549.2:36675000-36702500 GCF_033978685.3 Nerophis lumbriciformis | reverse complement strand
ATGCGTTAAAATGTAATATCGGAAATTATCGGTATCATTTTTTTTATTATCGGTATCGGTTTTTTATTTTTTATTATTTTTATTAAATCAACATAAAAAACACAAGATACACTTACAATTAGTGCACCAACCCAAAAAACATCCCTCCCCCATTGACACTCATTCACACAAAAGGGTTGTTTCTTTCTGTTATTAATATTCTGGTTGCTACATTATATATCAATATATATCAATACAGTCTGCAAGAGATACAGTCCGTAAGCACACATGATTGTGCGTGCTGCTGGTCCACTAATAGTACTAACCTTTAACAGTTAATTTTACTCATTTTCATTAATTACTAGTTTCTATGTAACTGTTTTTATATTGTTATACTTTATTTTTTGTTCAAGAAAATGTTTTTAATTGATTTATCTTATTTTATTAATTTTTTTAAAAAGTACCTTATCTTCACAATACCTGGTTGTCCAAATTAGGCATAATAATGTGTTAATTCCACGACTGCATATATCGGTTGATATCGGTATCGGTAATTAACGAGTTGGACAATACCGGAATATCGGCTATCGGCAAAAAGCCATTATCGGACATCCCTAGTCACCATAATAGTTAAAGTGCATAAGGCAGATGGAGAACTGCTATAGTGCTAACGTCACAATTATTTTATTGTTTAATTATGTGATATATTTTACTGTTTCACAGTGTACTTGTATACTGATGATTGTTTGTGGTTTTTAAATGTTTATGTTTTATAGGTTTTGTGTAATTTTGCTCCATTCTGCCTGGATGCAGAATTACTGCTGTGTACACAACTATTTTACCTCTGGGTACAATTAAAGAATCCTTGAACCTTGAACCTTGAATTGCAAGTGTGTTAAATTGTTGTATATAATAACTGTGCTGCAGCAGGAAAATACACATCTCCCTTGGCCTTGTAAGTTAAAGTTCTGCTATTATTGCACATAGCTTTATTGCACAAGTTTTAGCATTAACATATGTTAAAAGTTAAAGTTAAAGTTAAAGTACCAATGATTGTCACACACACACTAGGTGTGGCGAGATTATTCTCTGCATTTAACCCATCACCCTTGATCACCCCCTGGGAGGTGAGGGGAGCAGTGGGCAGCAGCGGTGGCTGCGCCCGGGAATCATTTTGGTGATTTAACCCCCAATTCCAACCCTTGATGCTGAGTGCCAAGCAGGGAGGTAATGGGTCCCATTTTTATAGTCTTTGGTATGACTCGGCCGGGATTTGAACTCCCAACCTACCGATCTCAGGACGGACACTCTAACCACTAGGCCACTGAGTAGGTGTTTTACACATGAAAAAATGCACCAATAAAGCATGCATAAGTGTATCTATACCTATAAAATATTGCACAAAATAAGAATACAAAACTTTTAGAATAGAAAAAGAAATAAAAAATCTACAGAAAGCAATCCCAACAGGCACAATACATTGATACAGCATTGATCATACCGTACATACTGTATATGTACTCTAAAACTGACTTCGAAACAACATTGCAAAATATTAGTATTTGCAAAATGAGACAACGTCAATGTCTAACGTTGGTCAAATCAACGTCACAACTTGACATTGAATAAAGCGTCGTCAAAAATTATGTTGTTTCAAAGTTGTATGATATCGGTTGGGAAATAACCAAAATTCAAAAGATCAAATCAAGGTCAGAACCCAACATTAAAAAAAAAAAAACATGTTTCAACGTTATGTTTGAGTTACTCAACATCAGGACATAATTCAACAAGTTGTTAATGTTGTTTCAATGTCTTGTGTCTTCTGGAATATAACCCTATTAGAACCAATGGGGGCTTCACGGTGGCAGAGGGGTTAGTGCATCTGCCTCACAATACGAAGGTCCTGAGTAATCTTGGGTTCAATCCCGGGCTCGGGATCTTTCTGTGTGGAGTTTGCATGTTCTCCCCGTGACTGCGTGGGTTCCCTCCGGGTACTCCGGCTTCCTCCCACCTCCAAAGACATGCACCTGGGGATAAGTTGATTGGCAACACTGAAATTGGCCCTAGTGTGTGGATGTGAGTGTGAATGTTGTCTGTCTATCTGTGTTGGCCCTGCGATGAGGTGGCGACTTGTCCAGGGTGTACCCCGCCTTCCGCCCGATTGTAGCTGAGATAGGCTCCAGCGCCCCCCGCGACCCCAAAAGGGAATAAGCGGTAGAAAATGGATGGATGGATGGGATAGAACCAATGGCACGTATATCTAGTTTTATTATATCTTTATATACAGTATGATCTTGTCCCAGACGATGACGTACCACGTACAGTATAATGCATCACATCGTTACCCAGCAGTCAAAAGACTTTAAAACAACGTTGAGAACTTTTATTATATCCTGACTGGTGTTGTCCCGATACCAATATTTTGGTACCGGTACCAAAATTATTTCAATACTTTTCGATACTTTTCTAAATAAAGGGGACCACAAAAATGTCATTATTGGCTTTATTTCAACAAAAAATCTTACGGTACATTAAACATATGTTTCTTATTGCAAATGTGTCCTTAAATAAATTAATGAACATACAAGACAACTTGTCTTTTAATAATAAGTACACAAACAAAGGCTCCTAATTTAGTCTGCTGACGTATGCAGTAACATATTGTGTCATTTATCATTCTATTATTTTGTCAAAATTATTAAGGACAAGTGGTAGAAAATTAATTATTAATCTACTTGTTCATTTACTGTTAATATATGCTTACTTTATCTTTTAACATGTTCTATCTACACTTCTGTTAAAATGTAATAATCACTTATTCTTCTGTCGTTTGGATGCTTTACATTAGTTTTGGACGATACCACAAATTTAGGTGTCACTCCAATACCAAGTAGTTACAGGATCATACATTGGTCATATTCAAAGTCCTCATGTACCCTGAGTTTGTAAACATATTATAAGTTTAAAAAAAACGAAAGAAGATGTTGTGATACCAAAAAATATCGACGTAATCATAGTAATATCGACGAGATACGCTACTGTACTTGGTATCATTACAGTGGATGTTAGGTGTCGATCCACCAATGGCGTTTGTTTACATTGTCACGCCGGTGAGCTACGGTGTGTAGTGAAGCATGTTTAGCTATTCCTCGTCCTGCAGGGATGATACTTGGAAGAAACTTACTTTATTTGTCGCCATGGAGACGAGGATTAGTGATTTAGAAGTAGCTAAAACACTGCCGACTGCAAATGGACGTTAGCCGCTAGCTAGCTAGCCATGTCTTAAAGCACCTCTTTCTGAGGGCATTTCAGTGTTATATCTTCACCTTTATCGTTAGTTTTTAAGCCAAAATGCGTCCGTTCTCCCTTTTCTGTCTACACACTGTGTCTGCTTGTAAGTACTCCGTGATTGTGTGCCGCTGAGCATGCTCGTCTGCTTGTAAACCAGCAATGACACGACGTGATAACGCCGAGAGGGGGGGGGGGGGGGGGGGGGTATAGGCGGTATAGTACCGAATATGATTCATTAGTATCGCGGTACTATACTAATACCGGTATAATGTACAACCCTAGTCCTGACATTGAGCAACTCAAACATAATGTTGAAACAACATGCTTTTTGACAACGTTTATTTAATGTCGGGTTCTGATGTTGATTTGACCATTGAATTTTGGTCATTTCCCAACCAAAATTCTACAACACAAATGCAACGTTGAAACAACATTGTGGTTAGAGTGTCCGCCCTGAGATCGGTAGGTCGTGAGTTCAAACCTCGGCCGAGTCATCCCAAAGACAATAAAAACGGGTCCCATTACCTCCCTGCTTGGCACTCAGCATTAGAATTGGGGGTTAAATCACCAAAACGATTCCCGAGTGCGGCCACCGCTGCTGCTCACTGCTCCCCTCACCTCCCAGGGGGTGGAACAAGAGGATGGGTCAAATGCAGAGGGTCATTTCACCACACCTCGTGTGTGTCACTATCAGTGGTACTTTAATTTACAAATGCAACTTTGTTTCAAAGTCGGTTTTAAAGAACATGTATGTATAATCAACGTTATCCAAAAAATATGCCCTCAAGCTAGCGAAAATGTCCCAAAAAAAAAAAAAAAAATCACAATTCTTTGGAGCTTCTTTGCAAGAGGAAAATGGCCAGGGCTCCCACTAAATAAGGATTATGGTGAGTTGTATTTTCCATGCACTTATTTGTGCTGTGTTTATCTGCCACATACATGTCCATGGAGCAAAAAAAAATTGGGGGACTCCTGATTTAAAAGACAATTAAGGTGCAGGCATATCTGCAATATCCTTTATCTTCTACTTATAGCAATCAAGTCAAGGATTCATCTGTGCTGGGCATGCGGCACTTCTGCTCCACTGTGTGCACATTTGTCTTTACTGCAGTAAAAGCCCCGACAGCAGCAACCTGCCCTGGGACGCTAAATAAAACCCTGCTGGCTTTGCTTGGAGGAAATCTGCTGAGTTGACATTTATTGGATGCATGGTAATTGCTACATTGGCGACAATTTAGTACAACAAAGTCAGCGGTGACACTGATGAGGTGAAAGGGAATTATTATAATATTTAAAAAAAAAAGAGGTAACAAAACAGTCAGCAATAATATTAGCAATACTGAGACACGTGCTTACCGGTGTTTGCTGGTAATAATCCAGTGTTGTGATGCTCGTGTGGTCTTCTCACTGGGACCTGATGGCTTCTGTCTACCAGCGTCCTGTCAGCACACACACACACACGCACACACACACACGCACACGCACACACACGCACGCACGCACACACACACACACACACACACACACACACACGCACACGCACACGCGCACGCACACACACGCGAGCACTCAACAAAGACTACTGTCGACTTGTCAGCAAAGACAACTGGCCTTCATATTAAGAGCTTGTATATATTTATTTGTGAAAAAAAATCAGTGAAAATATAATGTAACCCGTGTCTACAATAATAAAATACAGCATATTTAACAAATGTATGTACGTGTATGTGCTGAAATACAAACTCTAGGTACGTGTTCTGCATTGTGTTTGCAAATAGTAGTTTTAATTTGAAATTTCCTACCGCAAGTCCAAAGTGGTTACACTTCCGCCAACTCTGGTTCGCATATAAACAGTAGAAAATAAAAGTTCTGGGTTGTTTACATGATTGACAACTGGGGTTGAATGGTTAAATACGACATGTCAACATGACGCATTGATGTTGACACTTTGTGGGAGATTCAAATGAGAAAGGTACACAAAGTGACTCTGGAGCGCCATCACCCGATCAAAGTTAATTTTGCACAATGTTAAAAAAGTTGGAGGAGACAAAATACCCTCATTTAACATGTTTTACTTTTATGTACGTGTGAGTTTGATGAAATCTAATCTGGAGAGATATAATATGAGTCCACATGTGATAAAATGACAAAACAACAGCAATCATATTGTGTCACACATCTCACATTGTATTTTAATTATTTTTGGTTCATTATTTAGAATCAATTAAAATGACTATCTCAATTGTTTCTGTTCCTGCATACTGACTCGTTAAATGAAAAATGAACGCAATATCTTTGATTGTAAGTGCGTGTGTGTTTGTGCTGTAAAGTAGACACATATATGGTTATTATTCATTTTAGGTATTGTTTTTCATTTGTACTGCACTGATGGATGCCATTTAGCCCTGACAAGGACAGTAAAGGGATTATATTCTATGCTTTTTATTACATATTTTGTGTGTTTATGTTTGTCCATCATTCCAATGTATGCATCACTGCAACACACACGAAGAAAACTCAGATTGGACACAGGCCTTGATGCACATCACCGCTGTCGACGTGGGACAGGAGGAGCAGAGTTTGTGTGTCTTTGAGGAGGTCTTTGAGGAGGTGCTCGAGTTGGGTAAGAGATGTAGCGCTCATGCAACTTGTTATCTGAAACCCTATAAGACACAACAATGCTTGTTATTAAATGAATACCTGCTTGCTGACAATATATGTGTATAGTGTGTGTGTGTGTGCGTGCGTGCGTGTGTGTGTGTAAGCATATTCTCTCTGTGCTTGCTTGGGTTTCCAAAGCTATGTCTACACTAAGCCGGGAAACCCCTTAAACAAATAATTATTTAGCCTAAGCATAGTGTCAGTCACACTAAACCATCGATTAAGGTTCCCCTCCTTGGATAATTTTTTACATGGGTAAGTGCGGCGTGTATTTCTTGAATTTCCGACTCTTAGCTCTGTATGGACTCATTGATCGTTTACAAACTGAGTTCGGAGAGGAAGTGATGCCAGAAAGACAGCCCCCCACCCAGGAAGTGACGTCAGAAAGAACGCGCCACAGCCAGCATCATAACAACCCGTTCGGTAACTCGGCGGCAACCACTAGAAAGATGGAGGCGTGTTTCTCCTTCTTGTACATGTACAGGCACTTTTAGAAATCACACATCAATACCTTAAGAGAAGGAAACGTGAAATTGCAGCTATTTAGGATACAACACATCTCAGACGGCAACATAGCAATGTTGAGCGACGGTTTTGGATAAGTCCTAGAAGAACAGCAGCCGGGTGGGATATGTTTGTCATTGAGTGTGTTGTGTCAGAGGAATGGCAAGAGAACTTTCGAATGTCCAAGTCAGCTGTGATTCTACTTAGTGAAAAACTTTGTCCAGTTGTCGAAGGAGAGACAGCGACAATGCGGGCTCCCGTGGACAAGGGAAAACTACTAAAATAATGAATACATTTGGACTGGCAAAGCAGACTAGATAGATAGATAGATAGATAGATAGATAGATAGATAGATAGATAGATAGATAGATAGATAGATAGATAGATAGATAGATAGATAGATAGATAGATAGTACTTTATTGATTCCTTCAGGAGAGTTCCCTCACGAAAATTAAAATTCCAGCAGCAGTGTACAAAATTGAGATCGAATTTAAAAAGTAAAAAGTAAACAATGTGGGTATAAATGGAAACAAAATAGAAAAATATTACAATAGAATAAATATACAAAGCAACAATGAGAATAAAAATATAACAGTAAAATAAGAATATAACAAGAGAAACTAGGCAGTAGTGACCAAGTTATGAAAAAGTATTGCACTGTTATTGTTTTGCATCCCCTGTCATCCTAGTACTCCCCCTTCCCCCCAGAGAGGAGTTGTACAGTCTAATGGTGTGTGGGATAAAGGAGTTTTTTAGTCTATTAGTCCTGCACTTGGGATGAAGCAGCCTAGCACTGAACAGGCTCCTCTGGCTACTGATAACGGTATGCAGAGGGTGACTGGCATCATCCAGGATGCTCACTAGTTTTTCCACAGTCCTCGTCTCTGCCACCGTCACCAGTGAGTCCAGTAGACTATCAGTTATTGTCCGCGATGTATGTCAAGCGATTACTCAACGTCTAGTTTTGTACTCCATAACCATTGTGAAGCCATGAAGTGGTTGTGGCCGTCAAGTACGACCACCAATTTCAGCCTACAAGCACAGTGTGCTGTTGATGGTTGTTGTAAAATCTTCTTTATCACATTGTTTACTTTCACACGTCCATTAAAGATGTGATTCATGTATGATGGCTCAGGTGTGATTCACTATGATAGTCTAAAAGCTGCTGATGGTAAGGCAAGCAAGGTTTACTGTTAAAAGAAATGTGGCAATAGTCTACATTGAAACACAGCATGGATACACTTCCAGGTCAGAGGTGACTATGACGCGCGCATGTTATCGCGCATGCATACTAGGTCGCGTTGCGGCGGCGGACAGAGGGGGAGGGGGTCTTATACGTATATGTCAAACTTTTCCATTGATATCCCCAAACTGAAAAATATTGGAGATATAAAATATATTGAAGTATGTTGGGGTCTTGACTTGCGATTAGTCAAGAGTCAGGGTGTCTAACTTCTTTTCATTGTGAGCCACATCTGAGGTGGCCTGAGACTGCTGATTGTAACTGTTGCCTCATCATATTATTATCACAGAATTACTCCTGCAGTTGGTCTATGAATAAATTTAGCAAATGATAAGCAATAAAGCATACGTCAGGAGGACTGATTACTTGGATTCGGCATGTCTTATTCGAGTGCTCGAGCCTGTGCTGAGTCTGCAACCGAACGTGACGTCTCGTGCAACAAAAGTATCGAAACATGATTTCACGTTTTTGACACATGCCAGATTGGGCGCGATTTCCCCTTCCTTCAATGTCCCCACCAGCATTTGCTCAAACAGCATTCAGGTTTTGGCCTTCACTTCTTTTACACTGCCATATTGCTGAAACATTCCTGAATTTGTGGATTATTTCGAGTCATTCTGTTATAATGTGCGGTTTGGATTAATGAACCGCAGGAGGAGGAATCGCATCAATTAAATAGCATGTTTATTGGATACAGTATGTTCTCGTGAGGTTAACAAGCGTAAACAAATATTTAAATATTGTGGACATCTATTCATCTTAGAACCATTCACACCGGCACAAAACCCACTCCCAGTGAACCATAACACAAGTCAGTGACTACATTCTGCTCCTGAATTCTGATAGATTTCTAGTTGCCAATGACATATTGTTTTGTTTAATATAAAATTATTTTTCCTGTACTTGCGTTACTCATACACAGACTGACCTTTGTGGATTGCGTGGAGGAATTATGGGTGGCGTTAGTGGAGCAGTATCGGAAATCCGTGGAGGTCGAGATGGAGTCGGGAGGTTTTCTAAAGAGTCCTTGGACAAAACAACATACTTCATTCTGTAATTTCTCAAAGCTAAATCATTTCAATATACATATGGTCCATTTAAGTTAGAGATAGTCAACAACTATAACATCTTACTGTAAAATATTAGTACATCGCATGAAAGAGATGATGTTAACAGACCAGGATTTTTCTCACCTCCAAATCAGGCTCCATCCCACTGCTGTAGCTTAAGTTGCTGTGTGTGCTAAGTCGGTTGCTCTCAGTACCTAAAAGTTCAGTTCAGTTTCAGTTTATTTCGAACATGCATATGATACAATGTTTACTT
Source organism: Nerophis lumbriciformis (assembly GCF_033978685.3). NCBI lineage: Eukaryota > Metazoa > Chordata > Actinopteri > Syngnathiformes > Syngnathidae > Nerophis > Nerophis lumbriciformis. The sequence goes on along the minus strand of NC_084549.2, from coordinate 36,693,498 downwards.
GAACACAAAACAGATCATCTGAAGTTTAATTGTGGCTCGTGTCGATGGTCAAGTCTTTGAACAAGAACACTTCACCAAATATGGAGAGAAATAGCTGAATGTTACAAAAAAGACATGGTTGTGCAATGTGCCTATCAGCAGAATGAGAAGCATATTGGGGCTAAGCATGAAATATCTATCATATTGATGTAAAAGTTCAAACACATTTTTTTTAATGAAGATAATGGGCCTGAGCTACTAAGATCTTATTAACACGTACTAAATAGAATGTGCAAACTATAAAATTGCTTGTACTATTAGTGAGCGTCTTGTCTTTACAAACCCCATTTCCATATGAGTTGGGAAATTGTGTTAGATGTAAATATAAACGGAATACAATGATTTGCAAATCATTTTCAACCCATATTCAGTTGAATATGCTACAAAGACAACATATTGGATGTTCAAACTGATAAAAAATTTTTTTTTGCAAATAATCATTAACTTTAGAATTTGATGCCAGCAACACGTGACAAAGAAGTTGGGAAAGGTGGCAATAAATACTGATAAAGTTGAGGAATGCTCATCAAACTATTTGGAACATCCCAAAGGTGTGCAGGCTAATTGGGAACAGGTGGGTGCCGTGATTGGGTATAAAAACAGCTTCCCAAAAAATGCTCAGTCTTTCACAAGAAAGGATGGGGCGAGGTACACCCCTTTGTCCACAACTGCGTGAGCAAATAGTCAAACAGTTTAAAAATGTTTCTCAAAATGCAATTGCAAGAAATTTAGGGATTTCAACATCTACGGTCCATAATATCATCAAAAGGTTCAGAGAATCTGGAGAAATCACTCCACGTAAGCGGCATGGCCGGAAACCAACATTGGATGACCGTGACTTTCGATCCCTCAGACGGCACTGTATCAAAAACCGACATCAATCTCTAAAGGATATCACCACATGGGCTCAGGAACACTTCAGAAAACCACTGTCACTAAATACAGTTGGTCGCTACATCTGTAAGTGCAAGTTAAAGCTCTACTATGCAAAGCGAAAGCCATTTATCAACAACATCCAGAAACGCCGCCGGCTTCTCTGGGCCCGAGATCATCTAAGATGGACTCATGCAAAGTGGAAAAGTGTTCTGTGGTCTGACGAGTCCACATTTCAAATTGTTTTTGGAAATATTTGACATCGTGTCATCCGGACCAAAGGGGAAGCGAACCATCCAGACTGTTATCGACGCAAAGTTCAAAAGCCAGCATCTGTGATGGTATGGGCGTGCATTAGTGCCCAAGGCATGGGTAACTTACACATCTGTGAAGGCACCATTAATGCTGAAAGGTACATACAGGTTTTGGAACAACATATGCTGCCATCTAAGCGCTGTGTTTTTCATGGACGCCCCTGCTTATTTCAGCAAGACAATGCCAAGCCACATTCAGCACGTGTTACAACAGCGTGGCTTCGTAAAAAAAAGAGTGCGGGTACTTTCCTGGCTCGCCTGCAGTCCAGACCTGTCTCCCATCGAAAATGTGTGCCGCATTATGAAGCGTAAAATACGACAACGGAGACCCCGGACTGTTGAATGACTGAAGCTCTACATAAAACAAGAATGGGAAAGAATTCCACTTTCAAAGCTTCAACTATTAGTTTCCTCAGTTCCCAATCGTTTATTGAGTGTTGTTAAAAGAAAAGGTGACGTAACACAGTGGTGAATATGCCCTTTTCCAACTACTTTGGCACGTGTTGCAGCCATGAAATTCTAAGTTAATTATTATTTGCAAAAAAAAAAAAAAAAAAGTTTATGAGTTTGAACATCAAATATCTTGTCTTTGTAGTGCATTCAATTGAATATGGGTTGAAAAGGATTTGCAAATCATTGTATTCCGTTTATGTTTACATCTAACACAATTTCCCAACTCATATGGAAACGGGGTTTGTACTAAGACTGCATATAAAATTCATAACGAGTGCAAAAAGTGGTGCAGATTGCCTTGTTTTAATAGGGATTTTGGATAGATCGGATGTGCCCATGGACACACTCATTTCCCTACACCTTTATGTTATCATGCTCTCCAACCTGTGGTGTTTTGCAATGTTGTTGACCAAGCAGTACACATATATAATATGTAACACACTTTCTGCAATATAAAATCGGAATATAGACAACAAAACCTACCTTTAGAATGCTGTTAGTGCACTCAGGGAAGAGATGTAATGTGTGTCTGCATCATTCCAGATGCACCATCACAACATCAAGTATTAAGTATTAAAGTCACAGTTCAGTTAATTTGAAGTACAGTAAAATACAAGTAACATAACATTCACAAAAATATAAATAAATATGAAATATCATATATTATAGGAGTTATTATCATGATTATTCTTTATGTTGGAAAAACATAATGTTGGTGTTTGGGGGGTGATGTCATCATGTAATTTGTAATGACATTTTCTAACAGGCTAAGTAAACATTATCCATATATTTAAATGGGTGGCACGTCCCGCCTGAACAACGGCAAGAAATGTTAGCACTCCACGAAAAAGTGTTTCGAGACTCTAGCACGATGGTTAGCTGTTAGTCCTGCTCGTTCGACTTCAAGGAGATATGCAAAACAGCATGTTGTGCAGGTGTCCACACTGTCGCCATCTAATACCACAGTGCGGTCCTTAAAGGGGAACTGCACTTTTGTGGGGGGGAATTTTGCTATGCCGTACTGTTGCCACTTCATTGCACAGTTAATGGTCCATCCATCCATCCATTTTCTACCGCTTATTCCCTTTTGGGGTCGCGGGGGGCGCTGGAGCCTATCTCAGCTACAATCGGGCGGAAGGCGGGGTACACCCTGGACAAGTCGCCACCTCATCGCAGGGCCAACACAGATAGACAGACAACTTTCACACTCACATTCACACACTAGGGCCAATTTTAGTGTTGCCAATCAACTTATCCCCAGGTGCATGTCTTTGGAGGTGGGAGGAAGCCAAAGTACCCGGAGGGAACCCACGCAGTCACGGGGAGAACATGCAAACTCCACACAGAAAGATCCCGAGCCCGGGATTGAACCCAAGACTACGCAGGACCTTCGTATTGTGAGGCAGATGCACTAACCCCTCTGCCACCGATATACTCACACTGTCCACAAGATGATGGAAAATATGCAACACTCAGACTGTTAGATATTTAAAGGAACTATGAAAAACCCCGCGGGCCATGCTAAGCTCATGATGTTTCGCAGGGCGAACTAAAGATTCCGGTGGGCCGCATGTAACTCACAGGTTGGACACCCTGATTTATGAGTTAGAATTCATTAAACAAATAAAACATATGTGTTCTTGTCTTGTATAAGGATTGTCAATGATGGGCTTGATTTGATATGCACCGGAAACAGTTCTTCAAATGTTGATATGGCTGACGATCCCCCTCATTCAATCAGGGTTTAGTTAAAATCGTGATGGTGATTAAAACTCAATTAACTGTGTAGCCCTGCGACACATCTTACCTCTATTTGTCAATCATACACTCACTGATCACATCATACAAATATGCACCACCTCTTCCCCGACAATGATCTGTTGCAGCTGCTGGTCTTTCAAGTGGGAGAAGTTTTTTTTCAGCTATTCTCTGAACACGAATACAGTCTCAAATAGCAGATAAAATATTTTAGGTGCTAGATTTTACAAAGAAAACGTCACTTACAGGATTGTAAAATTCTCCACATCCCTATTAAAACATGCCTTGTTTTAATAGGGATTTTGCATAGCACGGCTGTGCCCATGGACACACTCATTTCCCTACACCTTTATGTTGTCAATGAAACTTGAAAAATGCTCTGGCAGTGTTTTATATTTCAAGATCGCTGATTCGCTTATTTGGCTGTCAGTCAAAAAAGGATTCAGCCTCAGACAAATCATCCAGTCATCCTGCAGATACTCAGGCCAGCCGAGGTCGAGCCCACTTATCATAAACTTCCAGAAACGCTGAGTGTCCTTGAGCAAGACAAAGCCGAGCATTTATCCCATGATTGTCTAGTTTGGCTGTAGTGAAACGACCCACTCTATGCTCCTCCATTAAAGTCAATGGACGCTCGGCTTCAACACTTTGACGTTACCACGATGAATGAGAAGAAAGTCGCTCCAGCTGTCGCAAAAGTAGGTGATTCTGAACAAAAGTTAAGGCATTCTAGCGCACATTTAGTCACCCACTTTTTAAAATATATTTTAGGGGAAGCTGAGCTTCCCTTACAGTCTTAGAGCAATCGCCAATGACAATGATGTATCAAATTATTGTAGTATTATTATTCTCTTTGTATTGTAGTTTGCATGGGTGGAGAACTGCACTGAATAGACACACACAGACATACTTTTTAACATTATGCCCCTCCAATGCAGCTTGATAAGATATAAAAAAAAAAGTGAGTGAATTATATTTATATAGCGCTTTTCTCTAGTGCAGGGGTCCCCAAACTTTTTGACTCGGGGGCCGCATTGGGTTAAAAAAATTTGGCCAGGGGCCAGGCTGTATATATATATATATATATATATATATATATATATATATATATATATGTATATATATATATATATATATATATATATATATATATATATATATATATATATATATATAATGCAGTGACGTGCGGTCACTAGAAGCAGGTGAGGCGGGGCCTCACCTTGCCATCATGGAAAGAAAAAAATTTAAAAATAATTTTTTTTTATTAAATTGTTATATGTATCCAGTGATTATACTATAAAGTTATTTTCCGTTTAACTTCACCAGTTTTAGATTATTTTTATTCAAAATCGCTGAATTTTCACATTTGCCGTTCAAATACTGAGAAGAGATCGTGCGGTGATCAGCAGCCAGTTGAGGCACGTCACTCAATTGTGCCTCACCATGGATTGTGGATTCGACTAACTGCTGGCCTGCTGTGCAGTGAGACCGTATTGCTATATGAATTATATTATACATTTCCATAGTTTAGTTAGCTGAGGTATATAATGTACAGTGTATTTTGTCAACAACTGTATGTGTGTAACGTATTTCTTGTGCTGAGCAATCATAAAACTGCTGCAAAGACGCACTGGCTGAGGCTTGCGTAACCCCGCCTCCTGGTGCCGGTTATTGCACCTCCAACGCAGACTGAACCCCCCGACGGGAGCGCCACACCAACCAAAGCCCAAACCCAAACCCTCCACGTGCAAGACCGAATCCACCCAAAAAAAGTCACTTAACAAGAAGCCAAAAAGTGCAAAAACAACATTGCTCGCGCCGGAGGAGCCGTGAACGACTGCAGGGACACAACATTAGGTACACCTGCAGACTGCAGCACAGATTTCATATTTCATTCATTCACAACTCCTCCAACACGAACACCACTGTTCCCGCACTTATAAGTAAAGGTAAGACCATAATAACGTTTTTTTTATTAAATGTGCTTTTTCGTGTGCTACAGTTTGTATGTGTAAAGTTAAAGTTAAGTTAAAGTACCAATGATTGTCACACACACACTAGGTGTGGTGAAATTTGTCCTCTGCATTTGACACATCCTCTTGCTCATCCCCTGGGATGTGAGGGGAGCAGTGGGCAGCAGCGGCGCCGCGCCCGGGAATAATTATTGGTGATTTAACCCCCAATTCCAACCCTTGATGCTGAGTGCCAAGCAGGGAAGAATGCTGGTATGAGCTTTTAAACATAACCCGTTAACTGCTGCCAATCAAATGGTGAATAAGATACTCTTTAGGGTTCATATGTTTGTAAATCTGACTGTGATGAAGTCAGTGCCTCACCAGTCATGAACCTCACCGCACGTCACTGATATAATGTATATATACATATATACATTGTCTTTATAATCCGTTTTGTCATTTAACATCAATTAACATTGACGTTCATCAACATTTAACATTGTCACATTATCGATAGGAAAATTCATTTTTAGACAATATGATTTGCCTCAGCGGCTAGGAGACACCGAGAGTAACAAGCGGTAGAAAATGGATTAGAAAGGAAAGACAAAAAAAAAAAAAAAAAATTAAAGAAATAAAAAAAAATTAAAACAATATTTTTTAACTTGGGACTTCCCGTGGGCCAGATTTTGGATGCTGGGGACTGGATCCGGCCCGCGGGCCGTAGTTTGGGGACCCCTGCTCTACTGACTCAGAGCGCTTTACATAGTGAAACCCAATATCTAAGTTACATTTAAACCAGTGTGGGTGGCACTGGGAGCAGTTGGGTAAAGTGTCTTGCCCAAGGACACAACGACAGTGACTAGGATGGCAGAAGCGGGAATCGAACCTGGAACCCTCAAGTTGCTGGCACGGCCACTCTACCAACTGAGCTATACCGCCCGCAAAACAGTCAGACTCACTAGATGTGCTGGAGGTGCTTCCCGTCTTCCAGCTGCCTCTTTGGATGAACTGAGCTGAGTTGGAGGAGGATGGAGGCCCCATTCTGGAAGCTCCATCATAAACAGCACACTCATATGTCACAGTGGATCCCCAAAAGGAGTTTCTCTGCAGTGGAGCACTGATCTCATAGTCTGATAGGACAGACATCAAATGTTCAATCTGTAGTATTTTGTCCTTCTACTCCACATAAAGACACAGCATATATTTACCAAGATCCTTTCCTCTCTCATTGTGACGTCTGTTGATGCTCTGTCTTAATCTTCTCAAGTTATCCTGGGGAAAAACACATCAAACTTGTAATTGCATATTTAAGCACTGCACGTGGAAAACAAATTCATATCTTCACCTGCTGGTAACGTATGGAGCTGGCCCTGCTCTCATTGTCCAACTTCCAAGCTTTGAAAGCTGAGACAGCTTCATCCACGGTGATCTCGCCCACCTTGACCCTCTCCTGCAATGTTATGAGCTGCCTCTGTCCAGGTGTCTTCATCCCAGCAAATGCATCATACACCGTTGTGAGGGTGTCTAATGCAGGCTGAGCTGCAGGTACGTAAATACATATGTTATATACTACAGTCGTGGTCAAAAGTTTACATACACTTGTAAAGGACATAATGTCATGGCTGTCTTGAGTTTCCAATCATTTCTACAACTTTTATTTTTTTGTGATAGAGTGATTGGAGCACATTCTTGTTGGTCACAAAAAACATTCATGAAGTTTGGTTCTTTTATAACTGTATTATGGGTCTACTGAAAATGTGACCAGATCTGCTGGGTCAAAAGTATACATACAGCAATGTTATTATTTGGTTATATATCGATTTTATTGATAAATTAGACGATTTTATTGATATATTAGACAATAAAAAAATAAAAAATAAAAATAAAAATGTTTCTCTCCTCTTGCTCATACTTTTTGCCCTCAGGGAACTTTAATCAATCAATCAATCAATCAATCAATCAATCAATCAATCAATCAAAGTTTATTTATATAGCCCTTAATCACGAGTGTCTCAAAGGGCTGCACAAGCCACAACGACATCCTAGGCTCAGATCCCACATCAGGACAAGATAAAACTCAACCCAATGGGTCTGCCGTAGCCTCCACCCTCCCCCTTATTTCCTTAGCAGAGATTCACACACCTAGCAAAACATGGCTGATGCTGACGCTAACAAGAGCGAGACGTTTATTCCAAAGAAAAGAAAAGTGTTGTCAGTAGTTCGGTTTTGCGGCAACAGCCTTGGAACAAATGACTGCATGCTGCAAAGTTTGTGTTAAAAAGGCAGTAGCATAAAACATTCCTGCATCTGAAAATGAAGGCTCCAGTTGAGTGCGGGAAATGCAATTGTTTACGAGGCGAACAAGACCGTAACAACAAACAAACGCCGTCTAAAAAGTACTTACTGTGGTGGAAGGCAGTGTACACACTGGACAAGTTGCACCGCCAAGATGTGTGTATGAAAAAGCCTGTGTTTATCCACTTACTAAACTATAGTCCTCTGAATGTTTTACTCGATTATTCATGTGCATATAATGAACAATACTACATTTTACTTATCCATCCATCCATTTTCTACCGCTTGTCCCTTTTTGGGTCACGGGACATTTTACTTATATAAGTATTTATTCAAGACAGAAGTTTTAAGTTATTAATCTAAATGTTGGGATTGATATTTATTTGCATGCAATGTGCAATGCAACATTTTTGTATTTTATTCAAGAGAGAAGTATTGCTTTCCAGAGGAAGTTCTTAATTTAGTTCTTTGAAAATAATTCCATAATAAGCACAATTTATATCTGGTCAAAAATTACAACATCATTCAAATTAGAATTTTGCTAAGAGTAAAATGCAGTGTCATTTCATACTACTATTTTTTGATCAAATCAAATAAAAACGCGTTTTGAATTATCTTTGACATTTGTCATTTGAAACAAATCGGAAACAATTGTAAAAAAAAAAAAAAAAAATTAGATTTATTTTTTAGGCCATATCGCCCCAGCTTATAATGTTGCATATAGCGTTTATTTTAATGCATAGGTGCGTATAAGCGTGTGCACCACTGGTGTAACTTTGTTTTTGTTCCACACATGTGCTGAAAATAACTTACCAACCTAATGTCTGTTTATAGCGATTCCTGAAGACATACACTCTAAATGGATAGGGCTCCCTATTTTGCTCGCTTAAGAGAGGCCATCCTCTGCGCACCATTTTAGTAGATCAAGTTTGCACGTGTTTTAAATAATACATGCAAACCTTTAGTAGATCAGGCCCCTTATGTTCTTTCTACCTTAGAGGTTCCACTGTACTGAATCGATTTACCTTCCTGATACAGTTCCAAGACTTGGCTTTGGGATGTAACTTTGTCTGAAAAAACTGTCAAAAATACATGTTAGTGGTGTAATCATGGTATTTCAAAAAGTGAAAGTGAAAGTATTTGTACCTCTTGAAATATATGTTACAGACTTTTCAGGCTGAGGTTCAATTTCAGGTCTGGGTACCGGGGCTGGTGGACGCCACAGGACTGCTGCATTGTAGCAACTATTTTCATCTACAGTATCATAGATTTCTTCAGTAGAGATGTTGTATGTGTCTAACTCTATGTCACTTTCATCCACTTCATTCTGTTTGTTGTTTTCCATTTGCTCACGTTGACGTTTCTCTCCTTCTTCCTGGAATACTCGGTTTTGAGGTTTTGCTGAAAGATTTTAAAAAAAAGATACGGTACACATTTTCTTTACAACACCGCTATTAAAGAATGCCATTTTTAAGGTTGTTTACCTTGAAAAAATGTTCTCAGCATTGCTTCCTCTGAGTTTTCTCCTACTGCACTCATTACTTCATCTTTGGGAACATCAGCAATACCAGTTTTGCAACTATCTCTCAAGATGCACAATTGTATTGATATGGACAAAATGTATTCATAAAAACAACACAAGACTTACATAGATCATCTGCACACTCAGGGTTTATGCCCAACATTGACACATACATGTCATTAGGACAATCTGAGTCCTTTGTAGTAGACATATCTTCATAGTCCTCGGTGCTATTGTCTTCTTCATCTTCAGTCTGAGACTTGAGCATGTCTGTCGTCTGCTCCATTTGTAAGGAGACAAGACAGGGTCACAGGAACATATCCATAAAAAAACACTCGTAATAGTTGCACTTACGACAAACTCATCAATAAACTGTCTGAGATCTGAGAAGCCACTCTTTTCTGCCAGCGTGTTTGGGTAATCTCCATTCTTATTCATCACACTGTAGGCCTGCAGCGCTCCGGGAATGTGAAGGAGGAAGCTGGTCAGCTTCTTCAAGCCGTACTTTGCAGCAAAGTGGAGCAGCGTGGGAAGTTCCTCATCACGCTTATCTAAAGAGAACCGGGTTAATTTGAGTAATTTGTAGTAGATAGCCAACATTTGCAATGCATCTTTAAACAAAGACCTAAGCTCTGCTCAGGATAAAGTGGTAGTCAAGGTTGAAAAAGAGTCATATTTCTTAAGCAAACTTTTTTCTTCCTACGTTAAGGTAATTTTTAGTGTGGCATGTTGGTGTTTGCCGCACCTGCCTTGTGATTATTGGGTGGCATCTAAGAAAGCCTATTAAGCCTAGTGGTTGGCTGGCATACGCAGGTTCACGACCTGTGTGAAGTTGGCCCCCCCACCTTGTCCGAATCTCCCCAAAACTTGTCCCAGTTGTTTGTGCTACGTTTTTGCTGCAAAGTGTTTTGTTTGTGTTCTTACGATTTTTAAGTTATTAATGTTGTCTGGTTTTAATGGTATTAATGTGTTATTATTCATAACCGCCCATCCAACCATGTCAAAATTTCCCCAAACGTGTCCTATAGTAGTTGGAATTACCGTATTTTTCGGACTATAAGTCGCAGTTTTTTTTCGTAGTTTGGCCGGGCTCCAGTGCGACTTATATATGTTTTTTTCCTTCTTTATTATGCATTTTCGGCAGGTGCGACTTATACTCCGGTGCGACATATACTCCGAAAAATACGGTAGACCAAATATGTATGCAGCAAAGAATGGTTGGGGGGGGGGGGGGGGGGGGGTGATAATGACTCATAATTAGTTAATAAATTACGATTTAATAACTTCAAAACTACAAAAGTTAAACCAAAAGCGCAAACCAGCACAATTGTAGCATCAACAATTGGGACAAATTTGTGGAGATTTGGACAAAGTGTGGGGCCAACTTTGCACAGGTGAATATAGTTGTATAGCCATCTTTTCGAGCCTATATGCAAGAACCGACTCTTTAGCACGCCAAAGGTGGCCGGTACTAACTGTGATGGAATGATCCAAACACAAGAAAATGTACGTTGCAAGAAGTTATTGCATAGGAGGTATATTGATTTGTTTTAGTGTATTCTGGCTGCAAATCAGCCCTTAAGTCAACCAGCAGCTCAAAAATGGAAAACCTAGACAAAAAAGCTAGAAATAGAAGATATGTCTGTGCTATTTTTAGTCTGTCAGTAAATATGTTAACACACACACAGAAGATTCCCTCCCTTCATTGTTTGCCATTGCACCACGCCTTTTTCTTGCCACTATGGCCATTTTTACACAACTAAGCCAGTTTGCACGCACTTTCCAAACGTAAAGATGTTTGTCACCCTATTTTAATGCTGTAGCTCTTCCTTTATTCAGGAGGAACTGACCGAACTAGCAAGAATTGACTGCACTCACATGTTGCCATATTGCACTCCTCTATCTGTTCAATTCCAAACATCTGAAGACCAGGTGCAGGCATCTTGGATTTGAATGAATCAGTTAGAATGTTGTCCAAATACTCTGTGGAATTAGATGTCATGTTGAAAGCCTGAAAGCAAAAACAAAACAAAAAGAGGATTATTGTTAAAGCAAACAGTAACATCGCTGAGACTCTAATTAAGACTCACCTGACAGAGAAAATTCATGGGATCAGCAGCGTTTTCCAGACACCGACTGACTTGTCCCATACTGGTATAGAACGTGATGGAGTTTAAGTTTATGCGTGATCGGTTAGCGCACATAGTGAGTGATACCACCCCTGCAGGCATTTCTAGAAGGGAAAACCAATCAAGAACTTTAGTCGATAGAAACCAAAACTTACCTAATAGTACATCAGCAGGAGGTTCAACAGACTCTGACTGTGAACCTAAAGCCTGAGTTGGTTTACCCAAAGATGGGAAACTCTGAGTGTTGGGTTCCAGAACAGCTGATCTTAGTTAGTTCAATCAATCCTGAGTAAGTTGTCACTGAGTTAAGACCAAAATAAAAAGCCATGATCAATGGAGCGCTGATTATATGATTCACCATAGCAACTAAGGACAGAAAATGTAACTGGAAGTGAAAGCATTGATGTTTTATGCTAAGTATGAACACTTTTTTTGAATGAAAAGTCATACAGTAAAATAATATTGGACTGAAGTGAGTCTATGCATAGGTTTTAATGCAGTAGTTTATCCATCTAACATTTAATTACATTTCAGGCCCTGCGCTAAGGTGGAATAATTATTAATATGAAATATAAAATCATTTTATTTATAAATAGTATGTAGTCAAATCTAAAATATGTACCTTAAAATAAGAAAAACAATTTGCCATTTCAACTCATGTTGGGAAGACATTTTACTTCTTGTAAGTAATACAGCTCATATATTAACAATAATGAAATACCAAAAAAAATCTAATATTCCATACCAAGGTTAAAAAATATTGTACTTATTTCTTTTTTGCAAATTATATATTTTATTCTTAACAGTTTACTTGACGTTAGTAACAAATGAAGTACAGTAATATTCTCATGAGAATCAACGGTCTCCACAGTGGACATTTTTGCATTAGTATCGATTACGCCACGGTTCTCAGTAGGATATAGCACCGACTTTACTTATGTTTACAAAAATAAAAATAACTAAATGTATGTTTTTCTTTCTTTATTTTTTTATTCAAACAAATCTAAAAAATATTTTAAAAAATAAATCAAGGATTTGTTTTAATTGCTTCATTATAGATGTTTTCTTTAGCAGTCTTACATAAGGATGTAATGATGATGATTCCCTCATCTCACGGTTTACAAATTCAGAGTTTTCACTTAACCTGCTTTCTGAAATACTTCCCAGAACTGGTTATGTTATTTGTTTATGATTTTATTGTGTGAAATCCTGATTACTGTCATAAAAAAAAGCTGTCCAATGACAACACTACACTAAAATAGATACGTACCAGGTGCGTTCACACGTATTGTGTACTCATTCACAACAATGCCTGGAACTCTTTTTGTTGGTTTATTTGCAGCGCTGAACTCGACTTCTGGTGCTGTTAGATCATCCACTTTGTGAGTCAAGATGATAAAAATGCTCTCCGCCACCTTAGAATAGAACAGACCAGTATCAGTATGAGATTTACAGAGCGACCTCTTCTATTTCCTTAAGTCTCATGTTGTAATGACCACAAACTTACCCCACACAAGACTTGGGTCGGTTGGACAGTGAGGCAGGTGATGTGTGAGTGTGGACTCATTTCCTCCGTTGCTGAAACACCCGCCGTCACGTGTTCGTCACCCTTCAAGTTGGCTTCCTGAACGTCTGTTGACATCACTTCCTGTGTATTTTCTGTGGGGGTATCTTCATTTGCGGTTGTAGGTGTAATATGGAGCTGTTCTGAGGCTGCACATTTCTTCACATATTCATCCTGCAGCCTACCTTTAAAGAAATAATACAAAACCCAAAACCAGTGAAGTTGGCACACTGTGTAAATCGTAAATAAAAACAGAATACAATGATTTGCAAATCCGTTTCAACTTATATTCAATTGAATAGATTGCAAAGACACGATACTTAATGTTCGAACTGCAAATAATCATTAACTTAGAATTTAATGGCAGCAACACATTGCAAAAAAGTTGGCACAGGTGCATTTTTACCACTGTGTTACATGGTCTTTTCTTTTAACAACACTCAGTAAACATTTGGGAACTGAGGAGACCAATTTTTTAAGCTTTTCAAGTGGAATTATTTTCCATTCTTGCTTGATGTACAGCTTAAGTTGTTCAACAGTCCGGGGTCTCCAATGTCGTATTTTACGCTTCATAATGCGCCACACATTTTCAATGGGAGACAGGTCTGGACTACAAGCAGGCCAGTCTAGTACCCGAACTCTTTTACTACGACGCCATGCTGTTGTAACACGTGGCTTGGTATTGTCTTGCTGAAATAAGCAGGGTTGTCCATGAAAAAGACGCTGCTTGGATGCAACATATGTTGCTCCAAAACCTGTATGTACCTTTCAGCATTAATGGCGCCTTCACAGTAATATATCCCCATACCATCACAGATGCTGGCTTTTGAACTTGGCGCCTCTAACAGTCCGGATGGTTCTTTTCCTCTTTGGTCCGGACAGAGGACACGATGTCCACAGTTTCCAAAAACAATTTAAAATGTGGACTCGTCAGACTGCAGAACACTTTTCCACTTTGCATTAGTCCATCTTAGATGAGCTTGGGCCCAGCAAAGCCGGCTGTGTTTCTGGGTGTTGTTGATAAATGGCTTTCGCTTTGCATAGCAGAGTTTTAACTTGCACTTACAGACATAGCGACAAACTGTAGTTACTGACAGTGGTTTTCTGAAGTGTTCCTGAGCCCATGTGGTGATATCCTTTACACACTGATGTCGGTTTTTGAAGCAGTACCGCCTAAGGGATTGAATGTCACGGTCATTCAATGTTGGTTTTTGGCTTTGCCGCTTACGTGCAGTGATTTCTCGAGATTCTCGGAACCTTTTGATGATATTATGGACCGTAGATGGTGAAATCCCTAAATTCCTTGCAATAGCTGGCTGAGAAATTATGTTCTTAAACTGTTTGACAATTTGCTCACGCATTTGTTCACAAAGTGGTGACCCTCGCCCCATCCTTGTTTGTTAATGACTGAGCATTTCATGGAAGCTGCTTTTATTCCCAATCATGGCACCAACCTGTTCATGATTAGCCTGTTCAGCTGTGGGATGTTCCAAATAAGTTTTTGATGAGCATTCCTCAACTTTCTCAGTCTTTTTTGCCACTTGTGCCAGCTTTTTTGTAACATATTGCATGCTCCAAATGAGCTAATATTTGCAAAAAATAACAAAGTTTTCCAGTTCGAACGTTAAGTATATTGTCTTTACAGTCTATTTAATTGAATATAAGTTGAAAAGGATTTGCAAATCATTGAATTCTTTTTTTTTTTAATTTACGATTTACACAACGTGCCAACTTCACTGGTTTTGGGTTTTGTAAATCAAAAAAGCACATTTACACCAAGAACAAAACTTTCTGGCCCAAAAAAGTCACACTAACAATTCTTGAGACCACCTTTACTGTAGCTTGGACAGCATTCATTTGCTGTGTCATCGTTTCCACAACATCATGCAATGTCATATTGTCACATCGTTATTTGACAAATTAGATGTTACTCACTGCATCAGTCACGTTTAAATAACTTGTTTGCTGACACATAATCACCCATGCAGTGTATTATTTATTATTAGAGCATCTTAACCAGAAACAAGGTGAGCTATATCTTTTTACGGCCAGGCCTTGTCGGAGTCTTTTGGGAATTGGGTTTAGAGTGGAGGCCTGCTTAGCCACCTCTTTTCTCTCTCTCTCGCTCCTTTGTGGGTTTGCAGGTCCCACACCTGCATCTCCATCCATCTATCCATTTTCTACTGCTTGTCCCTTTCGGGGTCGCGGGTGGTACTGAAGCCTATCTCAGATAAATTGGGACTTATCAGCTGGAGGAGCGTTTTTTGCACGTGTTTGTTTTGTTAATTTATGTTAGTTTTGTCGTTTTTGTTAATGTTGTCCTCACATTTGTTATAATAATTATTATTTTGTGCATTTTTAACTTCAGTTTCGACCCCCTTTTGTCGTTGCAACCCTGAGCCAGCCGCAACACTTCTATCTGTTTAATTTATCCCTGCTTTTAGCAGAGCTCCAAACCAAAATGCATTTCATACAAGATTTAACAGCAAAACCTAATACGTTTGTAAGATACAATAGTTCCATCATCATAACAGTGGTCGGGCTCATCTCCAGGGGTGACAAGGCTGCCTACAGGGAGGAGGTCCTGAAGCTGACGGCCTGGTCTCCGGAGAACAACCTCGCTCTCAATACCAGCAAGACCAGAGAGATCATCGTCGACTTCAGGAGGAGCAGCACCGACCCTGCCCCCCTCTACATCAACGGCGAGCGTGTGGAGAGGGTCCACACCTTCAGGTACCTTGGAGTTCACATCTCTAACGACTTTTCCCGGACAGTCAACTCAACACCACATCAATCATCAAGAAGGCTCAGCAGCGGCTACACTTCCTGAGAGTCCTCGGGAAGTACAACCTGAAGCCTGACCTGCTGCTGACCTTCTACCGCTCGTCCATCGAGAGCCTGCTGACCTACAGTATTACAGTATGGTACGACAGCTGCACTGCAGCAGACAGGGAGAGGCTGCAAAGAGTGGTCAAGACGGCTCAGAAGATCATCGGCCGCCCTCTCCCCTCTCTGATGGACATCTACACCTCCCGCTGCCTCAACAGAGCCAGTGCCATCATCAAGGACAGCACCCACCCTGGCTCTGACCTGTTCCACCTGCTGCCCTCTGGGAAGCGCTACAATTGCATTAAAACCAAGACAAACAGGCTAAAGAACAACTTCTTCCCCAGGGCCATAACCACCCTGAACGGACTGCCCCATTGTCCCTCATAACTGCCTTCTCTTCGGTGCAATAACTCATTCCACCAACCACCCTGTTTTTTTCATGTAGATATTCATGTATATATTCATTTCACCCACTGTATAGAGTCTACATTTGTACAGAGTGTATAGGGTCACATTTGTGCAGAGTGTATAGGGTGTACATTTTGCACAGAGTGTATAGAGTGTACATTGTACAGAGAGTAGAGTGTACACTGTTCTCTTCCACACCTTTCTTTGCACTTCTGTATTTTTATATATTTACACATTGTTTTCTTGCATGCACACATCGCACTGTATGGAATGGCCTCAATCTCGTTACCCTGCGTAATGACAATAAAGCTGATTCTGATTCTGATAACACGTTTTGTGAAAGATAATTGCTTTGAACGTTTAACGTTGTTGGCAAAGTTTGTAGTGTCGTAGATCTGCACTGAATCCTACTGAAGGGTATTTTGGTTTCCGTTTTTCAAAACATGAAAGTGGCAAAATATAAAATGCAGCTCTGTGTATGATGCAGTGCAGCTCTACTTCATTGCAAATTAAAACCATAACGTGGACGTGCGATCAAAGTAGGCAGTCAAACACGGAGAACAAAACAATAAAAATAAATATTAATATTTGTCCATTATACTGTGTTATAACTGTATTTTCTGTATGACGATTATCAATTTTTTCAACATTTACTGGAGTAAAAATAAAAACATTTGCACAAAAACTTATGAGGCTTTTGGGCATTGTGCCGCTTCTCGTTTTTGCGTGTGTGTGTGTGTGTGTGTGTGTGTGTGTGTGTGTGTGTGTGTGTGTGTGTGTGTGTGTGTGCAAAGCGAAAAAGGCTGAGGGCATGGCTTACTGACTGGTCTGCTGGTCCGCAATTGGATTGAAAAAAAAAACATTTATTTTACCTTTTTTTGTCTTATGCCTCTGGTTGAGAACTTTACTTTTGGTCCAAATAAGAACATCCAACTCGTTGTGACGTTACAGCGCAGCCAGACTGCAAAACCTCGCAAACAGAGGTCTCCAAAACTGTGTGTAAGCTCACGTCCAAATGCATGAACTTCATGATTTGATGCTTTGTCATTTTTAACACGAGTATCCAACATTGTAACAACTTTTATAAGTCAGAGGAGATGAAATTCATCATTCTGTAGGGCCTCTTTTAGACAAAACAGAGGTGATCATGCAAAATACATTTTCATGGAAGTTACCGGTAGATAGTGCTGTTTCAGATACAAATATAAGAAAGACTCCAAATATTCTATTTGTTTATCAAAGCAAATACATGAGATCAATAAGTTTTTGTCTTAAAGAGCAACCTGTATTGACAGTAATTAGAACAATAATTTAAGTTTAAAAAAACAAACATATATATATATATATATATATATATCTATACATATACACATTTATATATATATATATATATATATATATATATATATATAAATATATATATATATATATGTGTATATATATATATATATATATATATATATATATATATATATATATATATATATATATATATATATATATATATATATATATATATATATATATATATATATATATATGTATATATATATATATATAAATATATATATATATATATGTGTATATATATATATGTACGGTATATGCAAAAATATATACATATATATATATATATATATATATATATGTGTATACATATGTATACATATACATACATACATAAACATATATATACATACATATACATATATATATACATATATATATATACATATACATACATATACATATACATATACATATATATATACATATATACATATATATATATATACATATATATACATATATATATATATATATATATATATATATATATATATATATATATATATATATATATATATATATATATATATATATATATATTTATAACACCAAAATACAAACAAAGTTTGCGAGTAAATAGATATGACCAAAAATCTCAGAGAGATACCCAAGTCATTTTGAGCGATATAAGCAAGCCAGTCACGTGATTTGTGCTGTCCCCAGGGGGACCACTGTTCCCTTCGCCAAACAATAACACTCCAAATCTGCAAATCATGCAGACTATTTGAGAGCCAACAACAATTACATTGGGACAAACGATTATCCCAGAACCTTATGTTTTTTATCCTGAATATAAGGAGGGTGAGCCACACGTTTGAGAAGCTGTGTGATAAGCAGATCCAGCTTAGTGAAACACTAAAGCATCATGTAGCAGTATTGCTAAATGCTGAACAAGAAATACAAACTACGAACATAATACAATTATCACTTACTGTAGAATGTTTGCTCTCACTGGGATGACGACAGATAGGTTGTTCTTATTTCTCGTTTTGATGAAGAATTC
>NC_084549.2:34607500-34727500 GCF_033978685.3 Nerophis lumbriciformis | reverse complement strand
GGTTATGACTCGGTTGCATAATTTAAATCCATTTAAAATCATGTTACGTGTATTTAAATGTATATACATGTTGTACAATAATATCCTGTAAATGTTTTACTTGTCTGCACATCATTTATTTGCTCAAAAATTGGTAACAGAATTATTAAAAGTTCCATCGGGGGTGTATTTTGAAACAAAATGTGTTTAAAGAGCACACCAGTCAGAGTTTTCTCACTCATCTTTGCACTGATATAAGCACTGACCTGGCAACCCACATCACTTTTCAGGTAACCATTCACGGTTAAGGTAAAGGAGCATGTACGCGTGTATTGCATAAATAATCTGCGTTTATACATGATTATTGCATTTATACATCTATATACTGTATACCAGGGGTGCTCATTACGTCGATCGCGAGCTACCGGTCGATCGCGGAGGGTGTGTCAGTCGATCACCAGCCAGGCATTAAAAAAATAGTCCTAAAAATGAGCGATCATAAATCTTCACTATGACGTCACTTTCGTCACTTGATTGACATTCACGGCACCCGAGGGTTTTCTGAGATGACGCTGGCTGCTGCCAGCTCATTAAAATTACCGACTGGAAGGCGAGAAACACTTTATTTCAACAGACTCTGGCGCCGTACCTGTCGTCAAAACTCCAAAGACCGACTGCACAGTTGCACAGTTGCGCTAACAAAATAAGAGTCTCAAAAAGCTGGCGTGCACAAGCTAGCAAGCTACGGAGTTTGCCGACAATGTATTTCTTGTAAAGTGTATACAAAGGAGTACAGAAGCTGGACAAATAAGATGCCAAAAACCAACCACTTTCATGTGGTATTGGACAGAAAGGAGGACTTTTTTTCTCCTCCATTCGAAAATGCGGACGTTATCCGCACTACTGTCTGATTCCAATCAATGCAAGTCATCAGAATCAGGTAATAAACCAACTTATACTGTATTCTTGTCTTCATGAAAGAAAGGAATCTCTATGTGTTAAACATGCTTGTATTATCTTTAAACACCTTTAACGTGTTAACAATATTAACTATATGTGTTAAACATACTTGTATTATTTTTAAACACCTTTAACTTGTTAACAATGTTAACTATATGTGTTAAACATGCTTGCATTATCTTTAAACACCTTTAACTTGTTAACAATATTAACTATATGTATTAAACATACTTGTATTATCATTAAACACCTTTAATTTATTAACAATATTAACTATATGTGTTAAACATGCTTGCATTATCATTAAACACCTTTAACTTGTTAACAAAAACATATATTTCATAAATAAGTAAATATAAATTATATATATATGAATGAGGTAGATCCCGACGACTTGATCAATTGAAAAGTAGCTCGCCTGCAGAAAAAGTGTGAGCACCCCTGCTGTATACAGTATTCTACAGATATATTATACTATATATTTATACCAGCCTAAGGTGAACTTTCATCGTAGATATACTATATAGTTTATTGAAGACTGCTTAAGAAGCACCGCTCTTTGAACGTGTGGACAAACAACTCTCAGAATACAGAGTTTGGTTCACTTTCAAACAAAAAGTGCTGCCTTTTGTTTTTCTCATTTTCAATAGGGTGCTTTTCAATTTTGCTGTGCATCCTCTTCAGAAAGGTTCATGTGTGTTTTCCAAAAGGTCTTCAGTTTTGTTGATGAATATAATGCACCCACGCTAAACATCAAATATTAGATAGACAGCAAAGGTTGGCACAACAACCAACAAAAACAGCAAACACTTTCACGCAGGAATGGGAAACGTGTCAAGGCTGATCCTCAAATAATATGTAACACTAAAATCTTGGGTTGCCAAAGCTTGTTCTGCATTGCCAAAAGGTAACAAAAAAGATTGTTGTTGTGTAAAACTAAACTCAGACTAACAATGTTGTGCTCCAACAGTTCTAATTCATATACCCTGTGATGAGGTGGCGACTTGTCCAGGGTGTACCCCGCCTACCGCCCGAATGCAGCTGAGATAGGCTCCAACACCCCCCGCAACCCCGAAAGGGACAAGCGGTAGACAATGGATGGATGGATACTCAGGTAGCATTTGCATTGTGTTCTATAGATGCTCCTTCAACAATTATTTTCAATCATAAAAACTGCACAGTGTTAACATATTTCAAAACATACAGAGAATATTTGTAAAGACAACATCTTGTAAAAAATAAAGCTTATTCCATTAATAAACAATCTGTTATATTTTTAATCCATGTAGCCTTCCTACAAATTGATCTATACGTTGCCAGTATTGTAAATACACAATGAACTTTGAGCTGTACTTTGAGGGACTATCTTCAGGTCTGGACTCTGAAGAAATATGTTCAGATGCTAATTCCAAAGTGCACCACAGCTCAGGTCAACAGATTAACCCATGTCTGTGTTCCCAAGTTCCCACTCGCTGCTCTATTATTGGCCAGTAAGTCTGGAATAGGGCAGGTAAGCTGCAGAAGAAAAAGCACAGGGCAAGAGTGGGGACACAAGACGACAGTTCATTTAAGACTTGAGCTAATTAACCTGGATTGAGGCCAAAACGGTGAACTGAGGAAATGGGCAAAGGGATAAATATGATAGATGATGTCCTCAGGCTTTTCTAAGTTGTGTGGAGAAATTAAGCTATTCTCTTCATTCAGGTAATGTTTTGCTATTACTCAAGTATTTTGACACAATCCGAGAAATGCATCCATTGGTAAAAGGTGCTGACCGAGTCTTTTTAGGTTGTGAGCACAACTCTTTTTTGTCATTGTTATCTATTATATTTAAGTTTTTTTACTGTATGTAAAATATGCACTGCAACCATAGAATTTCCCCATTGTGGGGAAAAAAAAGTTTATCCTACAGTATGCTATTATTTCCTACAGTATGCAACTTCTCATCTTTAAGTAACTTTAAGAGTAGATTTGTGCAATAATCATTACATTTTGCCAATCTTTAGCGGAAGAAGAAGATGGATAGTTCATTGTTTTATGGATTAATTATATATTCTGTAATTAATATCACATACACTATATTGCCAAAAGTATTTGTGCACTGGTGCACAGTCATGTTGGAAGAGCAAGGGGCCCGCTCCAAACTGTTTCCACAAGGTTGGGAGCATGGAATTGTTCAAAATGTTTTGGCATCCTGGAACATTTAAAATGTCACGACGTGGACTATGGCGATGCAAATTACTGTGTGGATTGTTTACCCATTGTGCAAGCGAACCAGATTGGACATCGGATGAAGGTAGATACATGATTTAATCTCTTACTAAAAAGTACCAAACAAAAGGCGCGCACAAGGCGGAGATACAAACTTGGCTGAAGAACACAAACTTACACTTAACGTAGACTATGGACATGAAACAAAAGAACTGCTAAACATGACATGAATAAACAAAAACTTACTTGGGAAAAGCATGGAAACGAGCATGAAACAATGGCATGGAATACAAGCATGAGTGACAAGGGTAATGTCGCCAGGCCGACTGCCTGGCAACTGCAAGCTTAAATAATAAAGTCTTGATTAACACCAGGTGCGTGAGTCCAACACGTGAAACAGGTGAAACTAATGGTCGTCATGGTGACAAGGCAAGGGAGTGAAAACAGGAACTAAAAAGAGTCCAAAACCCAACAGAACATAGCCAAACAAAACATGATCAAAAGACATGACATAAAGTTCCTTTCACTGGAACTAAGGGGCCAAACCCAACTCCTGAAAAACAACCCCACACCATAATTCCTCCTCCTCCAAATTTCACACTCGGCACAATGCAGTCCGAAATGTAGCGTTCTCCTGGCAACCTCCAAACCCAGACTCGTCCATCAGATTGGCAGATGGAAAAGTGTGGTTAATCACTCCAGAGAAGGCGTCTCCACTGCTCTAGAGTCCAGTGGTGACGTGCTTTACACCACTGCATCCAACGTTTTGCATTGGACTTGGTGATGTATGGCTTAGGTGCAGCCGCTCGGCCATGAAACCCCTTTCCATGAAGCTTTCAGCGTACTGTACGTGGGCTAATTAAAAGGTCACATGAAGTTTGGAGCTCTGTAGCAACTGACTGCAAAGTCAGTTGCAAAGAGTCGGCGACCTCTTTGCACTATGCGCTTCAGCATCCGCTGAGCCCTCTATCAGTTTACATGGCCTACCACTTCGTGGCTGAGTTGCTGTTGTTCCCAAACTCTTCCATTTTCTTATAATAAAGCCGACAGTTGACTTAGGAATATTTAGGAGCAAGGGAATTTCACGACTGGATTTGTTGCACAGGTGGCATCCTATAACAGTTTCACGCTGGAAATCACTGAGCTCCTGAGAGCGGCCAATTTTTTCACAAATGTTTGTAGAAACAGTCTCCATGCCTAAGTGCTTGATTTTATACACCTGTGGCCGGGCCAAGTGATTAGGACACCTGATTCTGATCATTTGGATGGGTGGCCAAATACTATTGGCAATATAGTGTATCTTTTGGTGGACAAGTTTGTTAGACGGCAGATCACAAGTTGGAGATTCGCGCCTTGGGCGAGTTTATTTTCAAGGATTTTTTAAATATTATATAATAAGTATAATGGTTTTGACAGTGTAGTAGCTTTAACTCACTTGAATATTTACAAGAATCCTCTGGATAGACTGATATAACTTACCAATTGCCTCTGTGACTTTTTTCAGACACTGGCCCGCAGTGGTAAGGAGAAGTGACCAAAATATTTTGCGTGTGTGCGCGTGTGAGAGTGTGTGTGTGAGTGAAAAAGAGAGAGAGAGATGGGTGAGAGGAAGAGGCAGCAAGCGCTTAATCACTGACGTGCTTCCGTTATTGATCATATCCTTTACACAACACATGCACAAACAGCTGTTAAATCAGGAAAATGAAGACTAAAAATTATTCCCTGCCCGTTGCTTTGGCGCCCCCTCTTGCACCTATGCACCCCATATGGTGCATTTTTTGCACCACAGTGTATATGACAGGACTATTTCATTTATATTGTGTGTTTGTTGTTTGAACTGACTATCTTGGCATCTGAAGTTGTTCCGAAATGCCTCCAAAAGACAGCATCAAGTCAATGTGTTTTAATCAGCCACTTGTATCCATTAGCAGCTATAAAATTATAAAAAGACGTTGCTGAATAGACAATATGTCTAATGTTTTTTATATCTGACCATCCAAAATGTTGACTCACATTTCCGTTCGTCCATCGTCTGTCTGTGCAGCGCAAGCACTGATGCTGCAGCCATGTGTGGAACTGTCAGTTTAAACGTCCGTCTGACACATTCTAAATAAAGTGTCCATAATTCA
Organism: Nerophis lumbriciformis; assembly: GCF_033978685.3. Lineage (NCBI taxonomy): Eukaryota > Metazoa > Chordata > Actinopteri > Syngnathiformes > Syngnathidae > Nerophis > Nerophis lumbriciformis. Next base: position 34,722,221 of record NC_084549.2, on the reverse strand, counting down.
CCATGTTTGTGCTAAATATTTATATTTGTATCTTCTCCTCCCAGTATTGTTGGCGTTTTGATGATCAGTACATGTTTTCTCTATTAATGAAGACAGACGCAAAATGGATTGCGCGCCTTATTCTGCTCACTTAACAGATGCACTCCACTTTGCATGCGTTTAGTAGATCAGCTTTGCGTGTGCAATCAGGTTTGTATGTGTTTTAGTACACGCAAACCTTTATTAAATCAGGCATATAGTGTGCTGCTCGACCTGAGTTTTTTTTTTTAATATTGCCTGGTACCTAATAAATGGACCTCCTGATTGCACTTTGCCTATACTTCTCTGCATCCTTGTATCACACCAATATGCGACATTAACAAAATCATCACTTTATTTAAATTAACACATTTAGTCCTTTCAGTTAATTAATGTCCTATTTTAGCCAATGTGTTTTGTTGTGTTAGTCCATTTTACATACAGAAGTTTTTTTTTCATGTTAAACATTAAAAGGTGCAGTTATTTCACAGGTGTATGATCGACTAGCAGTTATTTAACAATATCTCCAAAGCCAAACAAGACATAAAAGTTATTCATTAATTAAAGGCATATAACATTTGGGATTCAAATTTTATTTATTTTGCTCAATTTCTCAATTAACTTTTGCCCTAAACAAAAATAATATTTTTTATTTTATTTTAATACTTTGAAGGCCTTTTAAATGATGTTACAGTTTTTATTTGGCATCAATTTGCATAGCATGAGTTATTTTACTCATTTAAACCTGCGACATCAAAGGGGTAAAATATAAAATAAAATAAAAACAAAACATTATATGTTTGATATTTTGGTTTAGAACTGAAGTTTTTAAAGAAATTTGAGCAAAAAAAGTAGAAAAATATAATCCAAAATGTTTTTAAAAACTTTGGGACGTTTATGTCCTGTTTGGCTTTGAAGATCATTGTAATTGAATGTCCTGAGAGTTAACTGTTTTCTCAACATACAGCATGTGCTATTCCTCGGCGGTGTATGCATGTCCTGTCTGGGAGAGATCAACCCATGCCAAGAAACTCGACCCAGCAGTGAACAACACCTGCCGCTTGATCACTGGTTGCTTGAAGCCTACCAACCTGAACAACCTACATCTCCTCGCTGGCATTGCCCCTGCAGACGTGATACGGGAAGTTGCCAGCCGAGTAGAGTTCACAAAAGCTACCAGTAATGAACGCCACCTCCTCTATGGGTGTGAACCCTCAGCCCAACATCTGAAGTCAAGAAGAAGCTTCCTCAGCAATGTCCAGCCCCTAACAACATCTCGGGAAGAAACCAGAATCCAGCTATGGACACAAAGACTCTAGAAAGATCCCCCTCCTATTGACATGGGAATCCCCCCTTCTGAAGACCTGCTCCCCGGGTCAGAAACACCATGGGTCCAGTGGAAAACACTAAACCGCCTGAGAACGGGAACAGGGCAATCAAAAGCTGCTATGGCCAGATGGGCTACAAAACCGGCTCAACCACCTGCAAATGCGGAGAAGAGGACCATACGATGCAGCACTGCCTTGTCTGTCCTCTGCTACCCAACCAGTGCAGCTTAAAAGATCTCACAGAGTTCAACGACAATGCAAAAGACTGTGTAAAGAAATGGGAAACTCTCATATAACCACATGCTTCAAAGACATGAAAAGAAGAAGAAGAACATATAGCCGTCCTTTTCAACCCGTAAACCCTTCACCAACTCAGCGGCTGCCCCTCCCTTTTCTCTGCCTTATCTTGATTGGCAACCTGTAAACATTCATGGCTTCACAGAGAGTTAAACATGACAGAACACAACATACAGTAACTGCGAGATCACGATACATAATTCAATCAATCAATCAATCAATGTTTATTTATATAGCCCTAAATCACAAGTGTCTCAAAGGGCTGCGCAAGCCACAACAACATCCTCGGTACAGAGCCCACATAAGGGCAAGGAAAAACTCACCCCAGTGGGACGTTGATGTGAATGACTATGAGAAACCTTGGAGAGGACCGCATATGTGGGTAACCCCCCCCCCCCCCCCCACTCTAGGGGAGACCGAATGCAATGGATGTCGAGTGGGTCTGACATAATATTGTGAGAGTCCAGTCCATAGTGGATCCAACATAATAGTAAGTCCATAGTGGGGCCAGAAGGCCCCACTATGGACTGGACTATCCACAAAGGGATTATTCACCCTTTGTGGATTTAGAAAAAAACCCAAAATTAAAATTGTTGACCTAATTCCTGTTTTTTTTTTAAAACCATTGAAAATAAAAATAACATGAAAAAAATAACCATTCAAATAAACAAAAAGCCACTAAATAATATGACATTAATGCCACTGATGAGTGAAAGTTTGTATGTCTTCACCAACTCATTGTGGAATTTGAAAAGGTTCTATAGTATTTCAACAATATCTATTTTTGACTAATGGTGATTATTCATTATTACTACTAATAAAACATTAGGCTCCAGCTCCCTGTGATACCAAACAGAATAATTAGTACAGCAAATACTCGGACAACGAATGCAAGTTGTCCCTAATTCTCAATTGGAACTCTTTACCGCAATATGGTAATGCTGAGGAAGTCATGATCTTTTTTTTTTTACTTTTTGGAAAAATAGATGTTATCAGCTCTAAAGAAGAAAAATATCATAAAGTTGGTCTTGTGGCCACAGCTGCAATACAAGATTTAGCACTGTCAGAGTGCTCTGACTACAATGGCAAATGGAACAGGACATGATGACTGTATTTTCTACTTTTGACCCGTCAACATGGTGGGTCACATGTCTACTGTACTCTATGTAAGGAGGGCAGCATCCTTGCAACTCATTTTTTTTCCAGTGTAGAACTGAAGTGCATCATTAGTATCTATCTTGCCCTCAGCAAAGATGGACCTAAACTGCTCCATACAACTAATGTCAATGTGTGAACATGGCATGGAAACAGATTAAGTTGTGCATGCAAGTCCTGTAGTGAAATCACTTTTGACCAGATAGAGGGCAGACAAGATATTTCATGCCAGGTAGACTGCCTGAGGCATCAGACAGGAGAAGTGACTTAACTGCACTCACAATCTCCATATGTCATTTAAAGTCATCTACAGATCAGTTGTAATAACCTTCATTGCTAAGATTATTCCCATGGCAACACCTACAGTCATAAACGTGTGCATCTATATGGGCAGACTGGAGATGGGAAATGTGAACGTGTGAACGTGAACCAAGTGTTACTTTAAAAAAGTAATTCATTTTCCCCAAATGATTGATTGACAGATTAAAATTAAATGACTAATGACTTAAATTACTCCTTAATTAGCTCAGCATACATGGCTTGTCTGTGTGGAAAGAATAAACTGAGATGTGACTGACAATACCCTGTTGAATGTGTTTACTGCGGGCTGTTACCACAAGTTGATAAAGCGAAAGTGAAAGTGCATTGGTGTCTCTCCTTGGCTACAAGCGGGGTATTATAATATTTGTTCATCTGGGAAGTGCTTTCTGTTTCCCATCCTGCATTGGGGCGCCAGTATTTAATAGTTTTTGGTTGTTGCCCGCGCCTTCCTAGCCACAGATCTTTTGCACCATGCATAGGGTCCCACGATCTGTGAGGGGCTTCATTTTGCATGAATAAGGGCATGTAAAATGTCAATTAATTATTGTTGACATAATTATTATCAATGGATTAATTCAGAAATTTTACTGCAAACATATGCCTAGCCAGAGGGTCAGCAACCCATGGCTCTCTTTACCGCCACCCCAGTGGCTCTTTCAGAGATGTGTGAAAATAGATAAAGATAGAAAAATATATATATTTTTTGTTTTAATATATTTTCTGTAGGAGAACAAACATGACACAAACCATAGCGAGTTTACTGACGGATAGAAGTTAGAACTTTACGCTACTTTATATCACAAATGGCAAAAGTGGAGGATAAATGCCCCATAAGAAGAAGATAGAGAAAAAGAAGGAGTTTATCGACTATAAGCGTGTACATTTTCAGGACTTATGCAGATCCCAAATACACAACAGCGGGTACCAGAAGGTAAGAAAAGTAGTTTTTATATAATATTGCGAAACAAAACGCCAGATAATATGTCTGCTATGGGTGCCATTTTGCGGTCATTATACACACACACCATAATAATACCAGTACGTCTGACTACGGTAGCCGTAATGCTCCGACAATCCATCAAGCGGTGCGGCTTCATAGCTTACCAAAGTCGTACTGAAACATTTTGAAAGATTTTTGAGCGCTGTATGTAATGTTCTATATTCTCAATGGAACATTTAAAGTTTTGGTGTTGTTTACTGTCATCTTGAGGTCTACACGTATTGCTTATGTGTGACTACCATCTACTGGTCACACGTATCATTACACCATGTACCAAATAAAATTGCTTCGAGGTCGGTAAGCACAACCAGAATTATACTGTACATTAGGTGCACCGGGCTGTAAGGCGCACTGTTGATTTTTGAGAAAATTAAATGATTTTAAGTGTGCCTTATAGTCTGAAAAATACGATAACTTACTGCTTATCGAACTCTTCACAACTATGAAAAAAAAAATATTAAGGGGAATATCTCTATCACCTCTGCTCTTGAGCTCTGAACGTAATATACCAAAGTAGAACATTCTTGGGCAAATGTTTGGTCCTCCTACATACCAAAAGCTTGTCTAGTGTGAGTGCTCTGATACGCAGACAATTGGAAGAGGTATAGTCAGGGCACAGCACCCTTTCATGCACATGCAATGTAGCCCAGTCATGGAATTCAGCAGTTCCCATGTGCTTTGCAATACAAATTGCATTTTTGGATGCTTTGTCTTTCATTCAGTAGAATGTGAGCATGTGATGAGCAGCAGAATTTAATTGTATTGGCTTCAGAATTCGAAAGGGTGCTCTCCATATAAGAAAAAAATCTGTGCATGTGTGTTGTTGTGTAACTTATGTATAATGTTCTAAAATAACTCGACAGGACAACCAGCTTCAGAATATCAATGAGTCAATCATTTAGTGAGTCACTCCGGCAGGCAGCATAACAATAATGATACATCCGCACCGCTCTCACTTCATCCACCCCACCTGCCAGTATGGGTAGCACCTTAGCCCAATACACAACAGTTGTGCAAAATGACAATGGGGTTACAGCCACAACATAACTATCTTTATTTGAATAGTTTTGAACTTGAAGTGGGACTTCTGGCTATGGCTTGGATGTCACCTGATATATAATAGTCTGTCTTCTTTACTACATTATTTTATAATAGCAGCAAAGACAATGAACTGGCATTTGCTTTTCTATTTCTTGTTACCTGTATTGATATTGACTGAATAATAATAATATAAAAGGGGCAGTATAAAACAGAAGACTCTCAGTGTGGGCTAGGTGTTGCTAAATGACTTGACTGGGATACAAATCTACTTCACCTCTCGCTCCTTATTCACCGACATTCCATTGTTTGTCAACATAATATCTAAAGGTATGTGCATAAAGAGGAGTCAACATTTCGGTGTCACACATTGGCTCTACTGTTTTGAACCAAACCAGAGAAGCAGACTGACATCACACAGAGTGACTCCAAGGGACCACTGGGAGAAACTATAATCGTATTCTAATTGCTGATAGAAAATGTTCTCCAATGATATGGCGAAACATTGCGATAAGAAACCCACGGGGTGAACACCCTGACTCAAATTATTTTTGCATTTCATATTCATACTTTGAGGCAGTATTTATGTATTTCCTAGTGTGTTTTTAAATGTGTTCCCAATCAGATAGATGACAAAGTTGTGTTGCAAGCTTTATGTGAGGATTTAATACAACTATTTTAAGAAAGTATTTTGACTGCTTCAAAGTTTGATCTGAGGGTTTTATGTTAAGGTTAGAAAAATGTGTTGTGCGTTATCAGTAGATTTGTATGGCTCTGCTATGTTTGTGTGGGTCTTGTGTTTCAGCAGATTTAATCTGTTTTTACACACCAAATCTGTTTAAGGTGCCTGTAAAAATATTTACGCACACATTACAATAAGAGAGTTTACCAGCCTGAACAAATGGATCTCAAGATGATTAAAAAATGTTGTATTGTTAGTTTGTGGATGCGCACAGAACTCACACAAGGGCAGTGGCAATTGTGTTGCTGAAAATAAATGAACATAGAGTTGCGAATTTACCTTTTAACAATGTTATAGCAGAGCTATATGTCCCAAGAGTATGATCAATTAATGTGAGGAATATCATCATCCATTATTTTTATGTAAAAATTGCTCAAATGGTCAGTTTTGAAGTTGCTGGTTTTCAGGACATCAGGAACAAAAAACATAATTTCTCATTGATATATACGGCTTGGTACATATGTCTGCCCAGTGTATACGTCCACCACTTCACAGATGACATCTTTAGTAATCAGTCAGGCTTCGCTACACATTTAAAAATTAAGCCTGAAGGTCTGCTAACTGTCTGTCAGTGAGCTACCGATGCAGGAGCTGTGAATTGTATGTTTGTCTTTTTCTTTTTAAATCAAATCAAATCAAATCAACTTTATTTATAAAGCACATTTAAAATTTACCACAGGGGTAGCCAAAGTGCTGTACAATGAACAGGTTAAAAGATAAAACGAGTACCGAGCAAACACAACACAACACAAACAGAACACGATAAAAAATAAATAATTAAAATAGAATAAATAAAAACATAAAAACATAAAAACAGGTTCACAGCAGGTGTATTATGGGGCGCCATTGCAGGATGGATATCACTCAGTGTTAAAAGCCATGGAATAAAAGTATGTTTTTAAGAGAGATTTAAAAACAGGAAGAGAGGAGGCTTGTCTAACACTCAGGGGTAGGTCGTTCCAGAGCTTGGGAGCAGCAACGACGAAAGCTCTGTCACCTCTAAGCTTTTTAGACTTAGACGAATAGGCACATGTCTCAAACTTCTAGTATTTTGTGTAGCCTGCGGGACCATTTGAAAACCAATGTGCATCTCACCCACCTGGTGAACTTCAGCAAATAAGAACCCCAATTTACTACAGCATCACCAACACGTCTAGACCTTATGCAATTCAAACAATTAATAAAATGCATTGCACTAACCATTCTTCTCATGTTACCTCCAAAAGTAGGAATAGTATTATAGTACGTGACTGAAAATGACACCACTTCAACTATAAACCCTGTCCGTAGAAAATAACACAATAAAGATGTACAACACAGTCTAAAGTGATAATTGGGACGACACCAAGGCATGCCGAGAAACGTTTCTCAGATGTATTCAACTCTTTCAGATTCTGCAACATTGCTCCTGTTTACCGACATCTCGACTGAAGTTACGAACCTCCCGGGTTCTGCTGTTTTTGTGTGCATATAAAATACTGAAGCTCTCGCCCAAATGTTAAAAGGATGACAAAGCGGTGGTCGATCAACAATCACTTTTTTTTACACCGAATAACTACAGTCGTCTCAGTGTGCAAACAAAACAGTTCACTCCCATTATATCGCTTCTTCTGTTTTCCCTGCACTCAGTCAGTTCACCAGTCAAAATGCATTGATGGACTCCCAGACTGTCAGAAAATAAAACTCTTTAAGGAGGAACGAACAAACACGAACGGCGATATTTGCAAAAAATGCATATTTAAAAAAAGTCAGTCAGCACAGGTGGAGTTTACTGAAAAATGTCTGTCCACATAAAAACACATTCACAGGCTGTCATGAACATTTTGTCCAAGGTGGTAAACCACAGATGACTGACAAAGCTTTAAAATCAGCATGCACTGTCTCGCTGCAGCTCAAAAAGCTATGCCAGTGTTAATGTTTGTGAACTCCCCCACGTCTTGATGTAACATTGTTTATATCTGATATGATGCATTTTTTACGTCGGACGACTGCAGAGTTACAGTATATTGTATATGTACTGTAAAAAAAGTCATTCAAGTGTACACTAGCGCTTGTTCGAGCTGCACACTCTGTCAAAGAAAGGTATGGACAAACACAGCTCATTACCTTTAAAGTTGTAGACAAACATAATGTTGTGTTCCCAGTAGGGATAACTAAAAGTCTGTCTATGGATGTTCTCATTCATTTAGGTCATTGGGCTTTTAATTGATCGCAACTGGACTGTTTGTCTAATTAGAAGACATTTCACCTCTTATCCAAGTAGACTTCATCAGTTCATGCTCATAGACTTGGTAGACATTGGTCAGATCTAGTCTTAGACTTATATTGTTCAGATCTATACCTGATCTAGATCTATTAACATGAACTGATGAAGCCTACTTGGATGAGAGATGAAACGTCTTCTAAGGCAAACCAAACAGTCCAGTTGCGATTGATTGAATGCCCTTGCTTAAAGTACTTTTAAACGTCCTATATTCCAGCATCATGGATAGATTTTGGACAATTCACTCTGAATACACTTTTGTGGGAATATTTGCAATGGTTGAAAACAAGTACATCATGGAACATGTAACACATTACCTCAATGTATATCCTCATCTTTATGTACTGAATTGTCTCAGCAAAAATGAAGTTGTCATGAAGTGGTGGTGACGAACCCCAAGATACAGAGATGACAGGCTTGGTACAAGAAAACATGGTTTTAATGTTAAAAAAAAAAGCAAGGAAAACACGAACCAGAAACCAGAAAACAGAAAAACAGAGACAGGAGTCTAGATCCAAGGAATAGCATAGAAGAAACAGGCAGTCCACAGCATACAGCAAACAATACTCCAGCACTGACTGGAGGGCAAGGCAGGTTTAAGTAGCAGCCGACTGATTGACATTAGGTGTGGCCAGGTGCCAATCAGTCGCAGCTGAGGGGAACAGCGCTAAAATGATGCCTCTGATTAGAGACAAGTGAGCGTCCCCAACACCAGAGGCAGGTGAAAACAATAAGTAACCATGGTAACAAACAAGGGTGCACAAAAACAGGAACGAGGGGAGTCCAAAACTAACAGAACATAAAAAAATAATGATCCGGACCACGGATCATGACAGAAGTACTTTAATAGTCTTGAGCGAAGATGCCTTTTGATTTATCCAAGGGGGAATTTCAATATTTATGTCATGAACAAGTAAAGGTTAATTTAAAGACAACTGTTTGTTAATTAAAATGATTCCCCACTAATTTCCAACTAAAAATATCCATACAAAAAATCATATACATGCAGAAGGTGGGTTTTCATTTAATTACAAGAAATGGCAAACTGATACTTCATGTTCTTTTATTGGAGAATATGCCACATTTAGACGTGGTCTCAAGAGTTCAGGCTCACAAGGGGATGACAATAAGTTTCTCTGTGCAAATCCAAACATGAGGAAAGCTGAGCAGGACTTGGCCATGTGTAATTACCATGACTAAGCCAGTGACAACTGTTTTCTCTAGTTTATGACAACACCACGGGGGAGCGGGAATATTTTAGTAATGCGATATGGCATCTTGCCAAAGCTCTGCATCTTGAGGCCAAGATTTGGTGTTGCTTTGCGGAATGTACACAAATTAGTGTCACTCTTAAGGATCACACCTGCAGGCAAATCAAGCTGATGATAAGGGTGGAGCTATTGTTTTTCAAACCATGCATGGATCTCATTCTTAGTACATGCTGCATATATGTGTATAACTGCTACCCATGAGTCTATCCATCCATTCTTTCATTTTCTAGCACATGGGGTATATATATATATATATATATATATATATATATATATATATATATATATATATATATATATATATATGTATATAAACATATATATGTATATATATACATATAATGTATGTATATATGTATATAAACATATATACTGTATGTATATATATCTATATATACGTATATATATATATATATATATACGTGTATATATATACGTATATATATATATATATATATATATATATATATACGTATATATATACGTATATATATACGTATATATATATATATATATATATATATATATATATATATATATATATATATATATATATATACATATAATGTATGTATATATATGTAACTTAAGATAACTTCATGTACTAGTTTTTGTTAATGAATCCTGATAAAGTGTATCCTGATAGAGTGGACGTTCACAAAATGCATTAAATAACTAATAAATTAATGTATAATGTATAAGGAAACATTTTACGAGCACTAAACTAGCATATTTTCCGGGCTATAGAGGGCACCAGTGTTTAAGCCGCACATACCAAATTTTAGAAGAAATAAATATGTTTACATATATTTGCCGCACTGTACTCTAAGCCGCAGATATCTACCGGTATGAAAGATTTTGTAAATGTTTATTTACATACCGTATTTTTCGGAGTATAAGTCGCACCGGAGTATAAGTCGCACCTGCCGAAAATGCATAACAGAAAAGGAAAAAAACATATAAGTCGCACTGGAGCCCGGCCAAACTATGAAAAAAACTGCGACTTATAGTCCGAAAAATACGGTACCTTAATTGTTTCCAACCGGTGCCTATGACTTGGCAGTAAAACGGTTGATCAAACAAAACAGAGGTCATTGTCATGAACCCACTCGCTGCTAGCTCTCTAATCAGATAAACAGACTCAATAACTCCACAGTGACGTTTTGGTGAATTTACTGAGGAATTTGTCAAACTAAAACAATACAAAAAGAATGCCATTGTAAGTTAATGATTCTAAAAACACTCCTACAGACATCACACATGGGATGGTTAAGTAAGTATTAATTGGTTTAGTTACGTTTTAAAACTTACAAACTTTGCTTGGAGTGATGAATGAAGAATCTTTTCGAGCAGAAACGTTATAGACGTTCAAAGAACGAAACAAGAAGTACATTTTCAACTTGCAGCACCTGCAGTGAGCAAACTTTTCCAAAAAATGGTGCCATAGCGCAAACAATAACACACCTTTTAAGTGTCCCTGTCAGTGTTCTCTGAAAACTATTTGTTGAATACATAACATTATGGCTGTTAGCGAAAACAAATCCATAAATTAGCCGCAGTGTTTTATAAGCCGCAGGGTTCAAAGTGTGGGCAAAAAGTAGCGGCTTATAGTCAGAAAAAATATGGTAGTTGTATGTGTCACAGAAGGACACTCCCTAAATGCTTTTATCTGACTTTATTTTCAGATTCCACATTTAAAACTACTTGTCAACCAAGTCACAGACTATAATTATAAATCCACTATCTTCAGATGTGTTGGAAAGTAACTAAATCATCTTCTGCTTTCAAACGTGCTCTGAGCTGGCACTGTCTTTAAATTGTAGCTTCTCACGTTGAGCCTCATTTTGTGTGTGTTTGCTTATTAGAACTTTTGTCTGCAGTGTTGGGGATTTATCCTCCTTTTGGACCGAAGACAGCTGCAAAGGATTTTGTGTTAAAAATTGTAATCCTGTGTCATACTTTAAATGTGGTTGGCTTCTGTTTATTGAGCATTAAACTTGAAAAAAAACAACCTTGTTTTGGGGGATGGACATGTTTTCTGATGTTTTTTAAACAAATGAGAAGGTACCGTATATCTACTGCATCATTTATGGTTAAATACATAACTTGCTGTCGGTTTAAACATAAACACCCATGCAGTAATTATCCAATAGGAGGCTCTCACCTATTTGCTGATGCTGACCTTTTTTTTTTTTGCCAGGCAGTGGCAATACAGGCAATAACATTTGGTACAACTGCATAATCTAATGTGATGCAATATAACAACCAAGTATATTGTGTTCATTAGCAGTGGTGTTTCTATTATTTTGGTTATCTCAGCAAATATTTGCAACAGGTTCAAAGCCATTGAGAATGCAAGTAGAATTAATAAACTTTGTTAAATTGATACTTCTGGGACAGAGTGAATTGAAAGAGCATTTGCATTGGATTGTATTACTGATTAGTGCAGACGGATGCAATTTTGCGAGTGTTTTGTTTTATTTTATTTTCATAGGAAAAAAAAAAACAACAGCAACAAAAAAAACATCCTATGACCGAAAAAATTCCTGCAGGAGTGTTGTCACAGTTCGGTGAGGGTCGTACTCCTATATGAGCACACCTTCTGTACTCAGCTAGGTGTAGGGTTGTGTGGCGATCAGCATCCCGTAGACTATCTCTCTTCTCAGAGATTACAGTGCAACACGCTGCGGAGGGCCTCAGAGCGTCTAATTGAAAACTAGAAAGATCCCAGCACACAACAGTCACAAAAAGAGCTCCCTTCACAAAAGCAGGTACAGTATAACCCATGTCCATTTTACAGCATGTCTGCTGATATGAGCTATGAGGTCATAGCAGAATGGAGCCAGAGCGCATCGGGCTGGAGCAGTGTTGACGGATAGAGATATGTATGGTGGCGAGAGAATGGGGGATTTTACAGAGATTATTGCTGCTGTGAAAATATTTCAAGCACATTTTGTATCAATAAATGCATTATTTCGTTATGACAAACCCTGTGTTTACTTATATCAGTAAAGAATGGTGCGGTATGTGTATGGTATGTGTGTCATGGTTGTGTGTGGCGAGGTGACTTGATGCAGAAACGGCGGGCGACTTAAAGGTAAAAATATATTCAATTAAATAAAAAGCAGGTAGCACCAGAATGGACAAGGCAATGAAACCCGGATGAAACAAACACAGAGAAGACAGAAAAAAAAATAAAATAAAAAAAATAAAAACTTACAGCAACAATAACACAAATGTACAATAAACCAGCGATAAACCCTCCTGATTGATAATCAGGGACAGGTGAGGAGACCAGCATTCTGTAGCAGAGGTAAATACACTGCAAAACATGCAAGAACAGGAAGTGGATAATGTAAATAAGAGGACAGGGAAGGAAGTAGAGTAAACACTTGTTTATTGATGTTAATTTGTAAATAAATGTCTGCAAAGTAATAACTAATTATGATTCAAATATGTTCATAGCTAGAGCATAACAAAAACTGTTTAAAACCTTCTAAATATATTTTTGACATTATAAAAGCCCACTAGACATGACTTAACAACCACATAATCACCTCTACATTTGTTAAAGCTAATATAGTAAATCTGCCTGAGGCTGAAAATGTAGCTAATTAGTAAAAATCAACAAAACAACTCCCAAAACAGTTGTGAGGGATTATGACCCGCATATTATAAAACAAGGTCAGAAATCTATGAGGCCTTTAACCAAACCGGTACAGTTTGCAGGAAATAAAATGTACCGTATTTTTCTGACTTTAAGTCGCAGTTTTTTAATAGTTTGGCCGGGGGTGCGACTTATACTCAGGAGCGTCTTATGTGTGAAATTATTAACACATTACCGTAAAAAATCAAATAATATTATTTAGCTCATTCACGTAAGAGACTAGACGTATAAGATTTCATGGGATTTAGCGATTAGGAGTGACAGATTGTTTGGTAAACGTATAGCATGTTCTATATGTTATAGTTCTTTGAATGACTCTTACCATAATATGTTACGTTAACATACCAGGCACGTTCTCAGTTGGTTATTTATGTGTCATATAACATACACTTATTCAGCCTGTTGTTCACTATTCTTTATTTATTTTAAATTGCCTTTCAAATGTCTATTCTTGGTGTTGGGTTTTATCAAATACATTTCCCAAAAAAATGCGACTTATACTCCAGTGCGACTTATATGTGTTTTTTTCCTTCTGTATTATGCATTTTCGGCCGGTGCGACTTATACTCCGGCGCGACTTATACTCCGAAAAATACGGTATGTACAATAAATTTACCTGTAAAATATATATTTTTAGTAAACTACCTGTACAACAAAGAGAACGAGGAGAAGACGCAGCCGAAGGTGAGCCACGTAAATAAGACCGCCCGCGCATCCTGAAGAGACGGTCAGAAAGCGGCTTGACGCTGATGTAAAACATAATCTATGCAACTTTTTGACCAAAAAAACACCATTACATGTTATGTAGACCACAAGGCCCTTTCACGGGCCTTATAATCGGTGCGTCCTATGGTACACAAATTATGGTACATCGATCTGTGCTCGGTAAGCTTTCCTTCCGGAAGATAGGTATCAATCCAAGATTGTTTTAAATCAATCATTTTTTATCAAAAGAAAAAGGAAAACATTGAATTTAAGTTAAACAGGCATCATCCTGCAGTCCACACGTACTGTCTCTCTTATAAATGATAAATGGGTTATACTTGTATAGCGCTTTTCTACCTTCAAGGTACTCAAAGCGCTTTGACAGTATTTCCACATTCACCCATTCACACACACATTCACACACTGAAGGCGCTAACCAGCAGCCATCAGGAGCAAGGGGTGAAGTGTCTTGCCCAAGGACACAACGGACGTGACTAGGATGATAGAAGGTGGGGATTGAACCCCAGTAACCAACAACCCTCCGATTGCTGGCACGGCCACTCTACCAACTTCGCCACGCCGTCCCCATGTGTGACTACTATCTACTGGTCACACTTATCTTTACACGATGTACCAAATAAAATTGCTTCAAGGTCGGTAAGCATACCCAGGATTAATTCGTACATTAGGAGCACTGGGTTATAAGGCGTACTGTTCATTTTTGAGAAAACAAAAGGCTTTTAAGTGTGCCTTGTATTCCGTAAAATTTGGAATACCTAATTCCCTTACAAGAAATAACAGGAATATAGGGAACTTCAGCTGCAGTGTCCAGTTATTGCGCAGTCACACTGGTTGGTCACACAGTTAAATAATCCCCAATGACTAATGTACAAATGCTGTAACCCTCATTGAAAAGTGTATTGTCACCCTATGTTGAGCTTTGGAATAATCTTTAGAGTTATATAATTAAAAAAAAACTTGTGACATACTTAATTATAGATAATGGAGTAATTGTTGTGATGTAAAAATGTGTAGGCTATAATATAATATTGAGGGCAGCACGGTGAAACAGGGGTTAGTGCGTCTGCCTCACAATACGAAGGTCCTGGGTTTGATCCTACGCTCGGGATCTTTCTGTGTGGAGTTTGCATGTCCTCCCCGTGACTGCGTGGGTTCCCTCCGGGTACTCCGGCTTCCTCCCACCTCAAAAGACATGCACCTGGGGATAGGTTGATTGGCAACACTAAATTGGCCCTAGTGTGTGAATGTGAGTGTGAATGTTGTCTGTCTATCTGTGTTGGCCCTGCGATGAGGTGGCGACTTGTCCAGGGTGTACACCGCCTTCCGCCCGATTGTAGCTGAGATAGGCTCCAGCACCCCCCGTGACCCCGAAGGGAATAAGCGGTAGAAAATGGATGGATGGATGGATATAATATTGAATTATATAACTAAATTGGTAGTTTGAATACAGTAATAGCTCAATTTACGAGCTCAGTTGGTTCTGTGACAAAGCTCTTGACTCAAATCAAAGTCTCCCACTCAAATTATACAACTACAGTAGTTTTATGAAGTACTGTAATAACAATGTGGAACATTTAGCTGGGAGAGTGGAATTCTCCAATATCCCTTTCCAGCCGCTTTCCCATCAAATACACTTTCATATAGAAATGTTAGACGTTTGGTTATTATTCTAACATTCTTGGCTGGCTCATTATGGTAAAGATCAGCAGTTATACGCTTCAACTGCTTTGCTAAGTTGAGAACACGCTCTGTTATGTTATGATGATTTTGTTCTTTAATTAGACAAAGATCAATCAGCTGCTTTTTTTAGCACTGTTCTTCCCACACTTGCTTCTTTCCTGTGTTTGGAAAACAAAGTTATGTCCATTTCTAGCTGTGAGCGAACAACGCTCGCGAGTAAAACCAAATGTTTTGGGTGGAACTGACGGGGTTCACTGTGACATCTACTACACAAAGGGTCCCCAAACTACGGCCGGTGTGTGGTCGCCAGCGTCCACAATCAGGCCCACGGAACGTCCCAAGTTAATTTTTAATAAATTCGGTTGAATCATTGCAAATATACTGCCATTTAATGGATGATGTCAATAGTTTTAGTCATCGACAATATTCTTCATCGACATTTTTCTTCTTCTTCTTCTTCTTCTTTTTATTTTAGGGTGGGGTGTTTTTTTTTTTTTTTTTTGCTAAAAAGTTATTGAATGGATTTCAACTCACTGAATTGTTTTGGATTGTATCGTTCTAAAAAAACATAATATTGTCCCTGAATTTTATCAGCAACCACAAATTCTGAATCGAATCGCTGTTAAAACAAATTGTTACACTCTTAATAATTATATTGCACAATTGTACTACTATTGCATTGTTTTTCAAACAGTATTCATTATTTAAAATTACTTTTTCTTTTCAAAAAGCATGTTACATGTTAAAATTGTGCTGTTTTGGGAGGGATTTGATCTATTTTAATTCATTTCAATGGGAGGGGCTGCTTTAAGATACGAATATTCCTAATAACGAACTTGGTGGTAAATCGCAATGTGCTCATAAATTGAGGTAAAACTGCATTAAAAAAGTCGAGCAATCGCCGCGTCGCCACTGACGCAAATTTAGATTTTTTAGTAGGTGGAGGAGCCGGCCGCTGTCAGTCACGCAACCTAAGTGATGCGATATCATATTTCAGACTTTAGTGTGACCTGTTGTCCTCATGCGGCCTCACGACAAGTCTCTTGAAATCGCAAATGTGTACTATAATTTTTGTACTGACATGAAAACAAAGTGATCATGTTTTATCTATTTTAACGATCACAATGTCACGCAAATTTTTACACAAAAACACCTTGAGGTCAACATTTACTGCATTTCCACAATCCAGAAAGACAGAGATTGAGAGAAAAGGGGATGGATGGAGAAAAAAAAAAGGCTTAAAATGGGATTAAATGGGCTTGCGTATGACAAAAGAGATGGAAACACACAAAGATGAAGAAGAGGCTAAAATAAAAGGCTTCAGGGATGCCTTTTCATTTACAGATATTTTCTTCTGGGCTTGTTCTTATACTAACATTACAGCACAGTAGAGAAGCTACACAAACTTTAGTCAATAGATTAACTCTTATCCTGGCAAACAGCAACGCTTCATGCTGTAACTTGCTGTAATATAAGTCCCAGAGAAGCAAGACGGATCTTTACTGACCAGTTTTTTATATTCCTCCGCCAAGGAGGTTATAATTTAATCCAGGGGTCCCCAAACTTTTTGACTCGGGGGACTGCATTGGGTTAAAAAATTTGGCCGGGTGCACACACACACATACATACATATATATATATATATATACATACATACATACATGGATATATATATATATATATATATATATATATATATATATATATATATATATATATATATATATATATATACATACATACATACATACATACATACATACATACATACATACATACATACATACATATATATATATATATATATATATATATATATATATATATATATATCAGTGATGTGCAGTCACTAGAGACCATCATGGAAAGAAAAAAAATGTAAAAAGAAAAAAAAATAATTAAATTGTTATATGTATCCAGTGATTATACTATAAAGTTATTTCCCATTTAACTTCACCAGTTTTAGATTATTTTTATATTCAAAATCGCTGAATTTTCACATTTGCCGTTCAAATACTGAGAAGAGACGGTGCGGTGAACAGCAGCCAGTTGAGGCACGTCACTCAGTGCCTCAACATGGATTCCGGACTCGGCTAACGGCTGGCCTGCTGTGCAGTGAGACCGTATTGCTATATGAACTATATTATACATTTCCATAGTTTAGTTAGCTGAGGTATATAATGTACAGAGTATTTTGTCAACAACTGTATGTGTGTAGCGTATTTCTTGTGCTGAGCGATCAAAAAACGGCTGCAAAAGACGCACTGGCTGAGGCTCCAGTAATCCCGCCTCCTGCACCCCCGCCGTATAATTGTTATATCAACTAAAGCCCACACTTAAACTTTCCACGTGCAAGATTGAATCTATTTAAAAAAGTTATTTCATAAGAAGCCAAAAAGTGCAAAAACAATAATGTTCGTGTTGGAGAAGTTGTGAATGACTGCAGGGCCACAACATTAGGTACACCTGCAGACTGCAGGTATCTAATTCACAACTCTTCCAACACAAACATTATTGTTTTTTCACTTTTTGGCTTCTTATTAAATAACTTTTGTAACCTATTTTCATGGGCTTTCCTCTTTGTGATGTTAAGTTCCTGTTATGCGCAGTTATACAGTATACGCCTTGAGCTCTTATTTTGAAGGCGCTAAGAGCGGAAGTGATGACACGTTGCAGAGGTTTTTGAAAGAAGGTAAATAATAAACTGGAGCCTCCGTGTTTGTTATTTTGTAGTTTCATACAGTATAGGCGACATTTATAAACCCTCAGTTACACTTTTTTAAATAGATTCAAATTTGCACATGGAATGTTTAAGTGAGGGCTTTAGTTGCGGCGCATGGACTTAATTTATAAGTAAAGGTAAGACCATAATAATGTTTTTTTTATTAAATGTGCTTTTTTGTGTGCTGCAGTTTGTATGTGTACAGTTAAAGTTAAGTTAAAGTACCAATGATTGTCACACACACACTAAGTGTAATGAAATTTGTCGTCTGCATTTGACCCATCCCCTTGTTCACCCCCTGGGAGGTGAGGGGAGCAGTGGGCAGCAGCGGCGCAGCGCCCGGGAATAATTTTTGGTGATTTAACCCCCAATTCCAACCCTTGATGCTGAGTGCCAAGCAGGGAAGAATGCTGGTATGAGCTTTTAAACATAACCCGTTAACTGCTGCCAATCAAATGGTGAATAAGATACTCTTTAGGGTTCATATCTTTGTAAATCTGACTGTGATGAAGTCAGCGCTTCACCAGCCATGAACCTCACCGCACGTCACTGATATATATATATATATATATATATATATATATATATATATATATATATATATATATATATATATACATACCGTGTGTGTATATACATATATGTATATACAGTGTGTATATATATATATATAAACCGTGTATGTATATACATATATGTATATACAGTGTGTATATATGTATATATATATATTATGTATATACAGTATATATATATATATATATTCCTCGCGCACTAATTGACTGAAAGAATCAGCACTTTGTTATTGTTAACGATGGGAAAGTGCATTTTTAGACAATATGATTTGCCTGAGCGTCTAGGAGACACCGAGAGTAACAAGCGGTAGAAAATGGATTAGAAAGGACACATTTAAAAAAATAAATATTAAAAAAAAAATAATAATAATAATGTTTAAACTTGGGACTTCCCGCGGGCCGGTTTTTGAACGCTGGCGGGCCAGATTCGGCCCACAGGCCGTAGTTTGGGGACCACTGATTTAATTGGTATTTGTTTTATTGTGGTCTTTCTCCAGTTTTGCCATAACCACCGGAGTCTTTTTAATTGTGTGTAGGTAGTGTTTCAAGAATAATCCAATTAAATTCTGATGACAGTCCACCCATTAACAGTAATGAAAATAGCAACAAAAGCACTGGCTGAACTGAAACATACGCCGTACATGCATTTAACATATTTAGACACGTTCTGTTCTTTGAGTGCGCTCCTTGTCCAATGTTTGTCCTCGCTTGGTCAATGTTGTACGTTGTAAAGACAAATCAATCAATTCATGCCCAATATGTTTATGTGCACAGAAGAAAGTGGACATGGTGCCGGCATAAGGTCAGATTACGCTTTGGTGTGTCAGTTTCGTGGCTCGTTGATGTCAGCGAGACGGACCAAGGCTGTCTGCACGCTTGCTTGCTTGTGTTTGGGGGCTGCTTGAAGTGGATGATAAGGGATGTTGTAGAATTATTTGTAGTGGAGAAAATGATGCTTAGATATCAAACGCTGCCAACATGACCAGAAGGAAATGAGAGTATAGCTATTAAAATGTCTGTTATATTCAGGATCATTTCTTTTTATGGTGCATCGCCGTTAAATCATCCCCAATGCCTAATGTACAAATGCTGTAACCCTCATAGAAAACTGTATTGTCATCCTATGTTGAGTATTGGAATAATCTTTAGAGTTGCATACATAATAATATATACATACATATACACATATATATGTATATATATATATATATATATATATATATATATATATATATATATATATATATATATATATATATATATATATATATATATGTATATATATTAGTACAAAGGTGTAGTTAATCAAGTATTGACAGACTGCAGAACAAAGCAAGTAAATATGGAAGATGCTAAACAGCCCGTTGGCCTGTTGACCGACATAAAGTAGGACAGCTAGAATTATGCACAAAGTAAACTATAACCTGTTACTGCTATGTAACGTAAAACACACTTAAAACCTTAAGTATGGCAGTATGTGGAATACAATTATTGAATGAATTAGGCAAAGAAATATGATCACTAAATGAGGCTGTTCAAACTAGAATTGTTTACAAAGAACAAGGAAGAATAATGTTGATAAACGTCTTGAACCTTATTAAAAATGAGATATAACCCATCTCATTATGGCAATAATAACTGATCTAGCTGCCTACCAAGAACTGTTGTATTATTAAATTGTGTTACGAAATGAGAATAGGAAATGATCATATGTGTTATTACTTCTTTTCAAACATGTTTTAAAGACAAATGAGAATATGTAAACTAAATGATGCATCATATTGTGACTGAATACATGTTCGAAATTAACATAAACCAAACCAAACCACATCAAGATTGCAGTGGACAAGCGATGTGTGGTTTGAAACGCAAAGATTACCAGGCAAGGTAAAATGTATTTATTTTTTATTCCCAATCATTGTGAGTGCACTGTGACTGCACCACAGGGCTAGTGATAGTGTGTGTGCATGTCGGCAGGGCGGCTACAAATAAGCACAGTTCAGTATGTTGCTGTTATTGTTGTTGTTTTAGCTTTGTTATTAAATAGAAAGTTGATACATCACCCCCTTATTTAAATGAATGGTAAATGGGTTATACTTGTGTAGCGCTTTTCTACCTTCAAGGTACTTAAGGTGCCTTGACACTATTTTCACATTCACTCATTCACACACACATATATTCACACACTGATGGCAGGAGCTGCCATGCAAGGCCCTAATCACGACTCATCAGGAGCAAGGGTAAAGTGTCTTGCTCAAGGACACAACTGACGTGTCTAGGATGGCAAAAGCCGGGGATCAAACCAGTAACCCTCAGGTTGCTGGCATGGCCGCTCTACCAACCAAGCCGTATGGTCCAATTTACTTGATATAGAGTACTGTATAGCGCTTTATGCGGTGTTCAAAGTGTACAAACATTTAATAAAATATGGACTTTTGTCAAGGCTGGAACCCATCAATCATATGTATTTACATTGTTTGAAATTTGCTTCAATTTAAAAAAAATTTCTATTTACGATCCCCGGTCAAGAACTATTTAAGTTTGCAAATCGAGGTTCTCCTGTACGTTTACTGTAAAAAAATAAAATAAAAATAAAAAATAAAAAAATAAAAAAAATGAAATGCTTTAATTTCCAGTTATAAGAGCATCTCTATATATTTATGAACAACGTATATTTCATAATTTATTTTAAAGACATCAAAGGAAAAATGTTCATATGTCTGCTTCTTACAAACTACATCCTACTATACTACTTAATTATGTCAATTCAATACTAATGTGTACGGTAACACTAGAAGCTATTTTAAGCAATATAGACATGCCACTTAAGACTCTTGCCTGAGGCAGGTGTCATTGCTAAAAGACAGGGTAAGCAGATCTTCAATTGCACAACATTGACCTGCACACATGGTGAGATCTGCCAACCCGATCAAATTTCCCAAAGGGATGAAAAAAGTATTCTGATATCATTCCAGCTACCGTTATGTGACCTAAGAATGCATCCTTTAAACCCTTCTACGACTTCTTTCTTGAACTCAATCGCGTCTTTCACATCTTTATCAGAGTGCCGGAACTCTTGTGCTAGTGTAACGGAAGACATGGGCCATGTGTAGGCTACGCTTGTAAAACTCTCTCTCTTTAAGAGCAGTGCTGGCCACTGCGTTGATTCTCAGGCTGTTAGCCCGGTATCCAGAAAGCTCGTCTCTCATGCCGAACCCTGTTCAAGAACCATTTAAGTTCGCAAATCGAGGTTGTACTGTATGTTATCTGTAAAAAATAAATAAATAAAAATAATAATTTAAATGTAAATAAACCATGGACATTCAAAAAAGAAGTCAACAAAGACTGTCAGTCATCCGTAAACTTAAAGGATTATATGTTGCACCTAGCCTCCTGTTATTACTGTACCAAAGCATAGTTCAACCCATCCTTCGGTACTGTTCTACATGTTTTTTCACTATGCTTTCTGTAACCAACCGGACCAAACTCACATGCATTACAAACATAGCAGCTAAAATCATCGGCCTACCCACACCCAACATTTCAGATCTAAACCACAGGTCCATCATTCGACTGGCAAACACAATAGTCCAGGATATGAATCACCCACTACACCAATACATCATCTCGCTACAATCAGGACGCAGGTACAGAAATATCAAATTCCGGAGGGCCCGCCTCGGGAAAAGCCTTATCCCTGCAGCTATAGCCGCCCTAAACAGCAGGCCCAGCCGACCTGTCTGACAAGCCTGTAAATGTGTTGGTCATGTATGATGTCTTTTTGTAATTTGTGTTTGTGATGTGTAATGTCTATTGTTTAAATGTATGGCAGTGAAAATGAATTTCCCCAACGAGGAGGACCAATAAATCTAAATCAATCAAATCAATCTTTTTAATTTCAGGCAGCACGGTGGATGTTGCGAGGCACATAAACCTTGCATGTGCCTCACAATAAAAAGGTCCTGAGTTCGATCCCGGGCTCGGGATCTTTCTGTGTGGAGTTTGCGTGTTCTCCCTGTGACTGCGTGGGTTCCCTCCGGGTACTCCGGCTTCCTCCCACCTCCAAAGACATGCACCTGGGGATAGGTTGATTGGCAACACTAAATTGGCCCTACTGTGTGAATGTGAGTGTGAATATTGTCTGTCTATCTGTGTTGGCCCTGCGATGAGGTGGCGACTTGTCCAGGGTGTACCCTGCCTTCCGACCGAATGCAGCTGAGATAGGCTCCAGCACCCCCCGTGACCTCGTAAGGGACAAGCGGTAGAAAATGGATGGATGGATGTTTTAATTTCCAGTTATAAGAGCATCTCTATATATTTATGAACAACATATATTTTATAGTTTCTTTTAAAGACACCAAAGGAAACATTTTCATACGTCTGTTTCTTGGTGACGTCCCAGGTTCAAATCCCGGGTGGAGCAGAAAAGCAGGGACTGCACCAGGCGGGTTACACTAACATGTCATTTTGTACATGATTGATACAATCACATATAGGCAGGAAACAACAGTGTGGTGCGTTCAGCGCCATTCTGGAAACGTGGACTCTAAGACTCTTGTTGACTTTGATTGGACTATTTATATATGCTAAAACTTAATTTGGCTCTGTGGTGGCTGATTTTGCAGTCATAATCGTTTACAAAAATCGAGAGTGAGTCCCCACTGTGTGTTAAATTGTATGAAAACCGAGGTATCATTGCAAAACCAAAAGTTAATCACTGTATAAGAAAACTAAAAGCTAAAGTAAAACTGCTTTCCCTTTGAAGACATTCAGGAAGGTTTTGGAAGGTGTTTGCTAAAAAAAATCACCTTGTTTTGTTTTTTCATATTTAAGTGATTAGTGCATTTATTTTAACATTAAATTCCATCCATCCATCCATCCATCTTCTTCCGCTTATCCGAGGTCGGGTCGCGGGGGCAGCAGCCTAAGCAGGGAAGCCCAGACTTCCCTCTCCCCAGCCACCTCGTCCAGCTTCTCCCGGGGGATCCCGAGGCGTTCCCAGGCCAGCCGGGAGACATAGTCTTCCCAACGTGTCCTGGGTCTTCCCCGTGGCCTCCTACCGGTCGTACGTGCCCTAAACACCTCCCGAGGGAGGCGATCGGGTGGCATCCTGACCAGATGCCCGAACCACCTCATCTGGCTCCTCTCGATGTGGAGGAGCAGCGGCTTTACTTTGAGCTCCCCCCGGATGAAAGAGCTTCTCACCCTATCTCTAAGGGAGAGCCCTGCCACCCGGCGGAGGAAACTCATTTCGGCCGCTTGTACCCGTGATCTTGTCCTTTCGGTCATAACCCAAAGCTCATGACCATAGGTGAGATCGACCGGTAAATTGAGAGCTTTGCATTCCGGCTCAGCTCCTTCTTCACCACAACGGATCGATACAGCGTCCGCATTACTGAAGATGCTGCATACCGATCCGCCTGTCGATCTCACGATCCACTCTTCCCTCACTCGTGAACAAGACTCCGAGGTACTTGAACAAGACTCCGAGGTACTTGAACTCCTCCACTTGGGGCAGGGTCTCCTCCCCATCCCGAAGATGGCATTCCACCCTTTTCCAGGCGAGAACCATGGACTCGGACTTGGAGGTGCTGATTCTCTCATCTAACATTAAATTAGCAAATACAATCCAGATCCTTTCCAATGACACAATTGTCCAAGTCTCTGGTTAGCATTTTCTTGTTCCTTGTACTGGTAAATGTCTGTAGTGGTCCCCCCCCCCCAAAAGAAAAACACAACAGACTTTTTAAAGCTTTTGTGTATTGACTATCATATTCCTAACTAAAAAATATGCAAATGTGTGCAAATTGTGACTTTTTAGGGCAAAGGAATTAAACTTTCAGCCTGTTAAGAGTTTAAATGTATTTACTTATCTTTCACAGACACTCGTTAGTTTTTTTTGTCTTGTTCCTGTTTCTTAACCCTCTGGGGACATTCGATTGTAATCATCGTCAACGCCAACAGGACATACACATCCTTAGGTTTTTGAAGAGCGAAAAACAAACTTGGATTCTTATTTTTATTTTTTTTTTCATATTTTTTTGCTTAAACATCTCAATAAACTTCAGCCCTAAACAAAAATATCAAACATGCTTTCTTTTTTTTCTTTTTTTTTTTGAGCCTTTTGAGGTTTTTTTTTTTTTTTTATCAGATAATGCTGTGGGTTTAAATTAGCAAAATAACTAATGTTCTATTAAATTAACTAATTGAAAAAAGGATATCATTTGATCAAAAGGCATTTCTAGGTTAAAAAAAAAAAACTACTATCAAAAGGTTACATACCAAACAATGCATGTTTTGGTATTTGTGTTTATTGCAAAAGAGATTTTAGGAAAAAAACAAAAAGTAAAAGTTAAAAACAAAAATAATCCAAAATGTAATTTTAAAACTGAACGACTTCCAGTATATAGATGACTTGCATGTTAGCTTTGTGGTATTAATAAGGGTGCATGATAAATATATGACGGCTTATTATCGTCACACCAATAAATCCAATAATGTTAAGAATATCTCCGATAATCGATTAAAAGCAAACAAAAAAACAATTCTAAGAAGCGAGATTAGTAAGTGGGTTAGGGTGAGCAAATGCTTGTTTTTTTGTGCTCAGTGGCCTTGTGGTCAGAGTGTCCGCCCTGAGACTGGAAGGTCGTGAGTTCAAACCCCAGCCGAGTCATACCAAAGACTATAAAAATGGGACCCATTGCCTCCCTGCTTGGCACTCAGCATCAAGGGTTGGAACTGGGGGTTAAATCACCAAAATGATTCTTGAGCGTGGCCACCGCTGCTGCTCATTGCTCCCCTCACCTCCCAGTGGGTGAACATGGGGATGGGTCAAAAGCAGAGGATAATTTCACCACACCTAGTGTTTGTGTGTGACTATCGTTGGGACTTTTAACTTTAAATCAAGCAATCCTTTTCTACTACTCAATTCGTAAACTTCTCCTGAGTTCGTTGTAAACAAAATGGCGTAGATCGTCTGGGATTTCTTCACTGTTTCATAGGAAGACATGTTGCATTCTATTTGCTCCAAATGTTATGTATACATTCTGTGAGGAGAAAAAAACCCATTGTGCTTCATCACATTATAACTAGGTCTTGGAAGCCTGTAAAGATACCGGCAGCTAAATTAACCAGCCGCAAAGAAAGGTGTGCCCAAACTATATTTATAATCTACATTTGAAAAATAATAGAAATAAATATGTTAATCGGTTAACTGTATCATTCTTGAGAAGCAGGAAAGCAGTGTCAGTGTAAGTTAAAACAAAAAAAATCCTTAGTTTTTAGCGTCGACATTTCAAATTTTTCCTGTTACTTCACACCTATTTGCTCTTTTATTCCACTTTGTATGTGTTTTTCTGTTTTGCGATCCCAAAAGGGACAAGCGGTAGAAAATGGATGGATGGATGGAATGCGCGATGGTCCACTTTTTATGCGTTTTTCTGTAATAGCATTTTTGGAATGTATGGCACCGTTATGTCAGTGACGTGCCGTCACTGGAGGCAGGTGAGGCGGGGCCTCACCTGCCATCATGGAAAGAAAAAAAATATAAAAAGAAAAAAAAATGATTAAATTGTTATATGTATTCAGTGATTATACTATAAAGTTATTTTCCATTTAACTTCACCAGTTTTAAATTATTTTTATTCAAAATCGCGGAATTTTCACATTTGCCGTTCAAATACTGAGAAGAGACGGTGCGGTGAGCAGCAGCCAGTTGAGGCACGTCACTCAGTTGTGCCTCACCATGGATTGCGGACTTGGCTAACTGCTGGTCTGCTGTGCAGTGAGACCGTATTGCTATATGAACTATATTATACATTTCCATAGTTTAGTTAGCTGACGTATATAATGTACAGTGTATTTTGTCAACAACTGTATGTGTGTAACGTATTTCTTGTGCTGAGCAATCATAAAACTGCTGCGAAGACGCACTGTGTGAGGCTCGCGTAATCCCGCCTCCTGGTGCCGGTTATTGCACCTCCGCCGCAGACTGCACCCCCCGACGGGAGCGCCACACCAACCAAAGCCCACACCCAAACCCTCCACGTGCAAGACCGAATCCACCCAAAAAAAGTCACTTAACAAGAAGCCAAAAAGTGCAAAAACAACAATGCTTGCGCCGGAGGAGCCGTGAACGACTGCAGGGACACAACATTAGGTACACCTGCAGACTGCAGCACGGATTTCATATTTCATTCATTCACGACTCCTCCAACACGAACACCACTGTTCCCGCACTTATAAGTAAAGGTAAGACCATAATAACCTTTTTTTTTATTAAATGTGATTTTTTGTGTGCTACAGTTTGTATGTGTAAAGTTAAAGTTAAGTTAAAGTACCAATGATTGTCACACACACACTAGGTGTGGTGAAATTTGTCCTCTGCATTTGACCCATCCCTTGATCACCCCCTGGGATGTGAGGGGAGCAGTGGGCAGCAGCGGCGCCGCGCCCGGGAATAATTGTTGGTGGATTTAACCCCCAATTACAACCCTTCATGCTGAGTGCCAAGCAGGGAAGAATGCTGGTATGAGCTTTTAAACATAACCCGTTAACTGCTGCCAATCAAATGGTGAATGAGATACTCTTTAGGGTTCATATGTTTGTAAATCTGACTGTGATGAAGTCAGTGCCTCACCAGTCATGAACCTCACCGCACGTCACTGCATTATGCGTGGTATCAAATATGGCACAACCGGGGCGGTATAGCTCGGTTGGTAGAGTGGCCGTGCCAGCAACTCGAGGGTTCCAGGTTCGATCCCCGTTTCCGCCATCATAGTCACTGCCTTTGTGTCCTTGGGCAAGACACTTTACCCACCTGCTCCCAGTGCCACCCACACTGGTTTAAATGTAACTTAGATATTGGGTTTCACTATGTAAAAGCGCTTTGAGGCACGAGACAAAAGCGCTATATAAATATAATTCACTTCACTTCACTGTTACCGCTGGCTGCACTCCGGCATCCCCTCCTCTAAAATATCAAATAGTTTTTTAAAATTCTGTCATTTCAAAATGAAAGGTCTATATTGTATAGAAGGTGAGATGGAACAGATGTATGTGTACCAGAGATGTTACAATGAACTATTCCGTTCCAGGATATCTCCGCCATCATAACAAACAACTGCATCATTGCAGAGAGGCATCCTCTCGTGCATGTGAAATCCCAGACATAGCTTCTGATTGGCTGAGGCAAAGAAAATCTGCATTTTAGGCCCCACAACCATTAACATAAATCACTGTTGCAATTAAGAACCGGTTTATCTTAATTACAGAACTAATGAGACGAGTCCCACAGGAGCATGCGGATCTCTTTGAGGACATCGAGTGAGGAGTGGCGACATGACGAGAGAAGTTTAAGTCAGAGTCAACTAAATCTGCAATCATGTATGTACTAACACTGATGAGTGCTGTTGCAGACAAGAAGGGGTACCGTTTACACAAGTGCTGAAGCACCCTTGGACACTCTTATGTTGCTACGAGAGTAAAAGGAAAAGGGCACACATGCGTCCTCTGGAAGCCTTGCCCTTCCACCTTTATGTGCTGGTGCTGCATCACCCTTCAACTTCCATTATCTTTCAGACTTGTAATAATTTGATCAAGCCAATGGGCTCAACCCCATGGGGGCTTAGTGCAGTGCAATAACTTATTTTTAAATGACTGGGAATACATAGCACCACGTAATTAATGTCTTTTTAATGTTCTTGTCCTCTGGAGCTTAACTTGTCCCCTCAACTTTGCAACAAACACACAACGGCAAAGCATGTTGCGGTTTACAAAAAAAAGTAAAAAAGAGTGACTAGAGTGTACGTGTGTGTGTATATATGGAACTACTACACAACTTCTCTTGTACATGCCATTGCTCACAACGGATATGCCCAAGTTTCATACATGGAGGTAAATTCCTTCATTTAACATTGAAGTCAGGCGGTGACACAGCAGATGGTCCAAAAATGACTATCTCCATCACCCCAAATTCCTGTTGTAACTAAACAGTGCCAGAGCCTTTTTTAGCCAGCTGGCAAAACTGTTAGCACTGATGTCGGTCCATCTTGGCCATCCTGGGGCTTGACGAGGGCATGCAGAGTTTATACTTCACACATTACTATAATGCTCTGCATGAGTGTTTGTTTTAACAACACAGTTTAAGTCAGACCTGGGAAATAGTTTGGACTCGGGGGCCACATTGAGAGAAAAAAAAAAAAAGGTACATCTGATGTATATAGGGCAGCACAGTGAAACAGGGGTTAGTGCGTGTGCCTCACAATGTGAAGGTCCTGGGTTAGATCCTGGGCTCGGGATCTTTCTGTGTGGAGTTTGCATGTTCTCCCCGTGACTGTGTGGGTTCCCTCCGGGTTCTGCGGCTTCCTCCCACCTCCAAAAACATGCACCTGGGGATAGGTTGATTGGCAACACTAAATTGGCCCTAGTGTGTGAATGTGAGTGTGAATGATGTCTGTCTATCTGTGTTGGCCCTGAAATGAGGTGGTGACTTGTCCAGGGTGTACCCCGCCTACCGCCCGAATGCAGCTGAGATAGACTCCAGCAACCCCCGCAACCCCGAAAGTGACAAGCGGTAGAAAATGGATGGATGGATGGATGGATATATATATATATATATATATATATATATATATATATATATATATATATATATATATATATATATATATACACACATGTCACATGTGAGCAGAAATAGACAAAGGAAAGTCTACCTTATGGAAATATCAGGTTCAAAGCCATGGCAAGTTGTTCTCCCGACAAAAAAATGACTATATTTTGCTGTGAGAAGAGGTGACATCCCTGCAGCAAACGCCTGCTGCGCGTGTCGTTCAAAGGTGGGTGGTGCGTCATTTCCGTGTTCAGATTGTGGTTAAGGTGCAGTGATAACATGACATTTAGATTTTTACTGTGACTGCTTCAGTCGGTAAGATGACATCAAAGCTCAACAGAAATGAAAGACGGCCGGCAGGATGTCGAGAAGAGACTTTTTTTTTTATTGCAAACAGTTGATCCGACATCAAAACATGTCAAGATACTTTCTCAAACCAATCACACACTTTTCCGGCTTCAAAACAAAAGCGCTACACTATCAATTTGGTTTAACTACGTTAAGGGTTTATCCTTAACGTACGGGCTTAATATTTGCTGCTACACATACCAAAATAAAGTAATAATGTATTGTTGCATCCAGAAGAAAACAAACAAAGTCTGACACTCTTTATAGCTTTAATGGCCAAGTTTATGCCAACAACGGGCCCAATTCCAACAAGTATTTCCTCCGTCCACACACGTCTGCCTCCGTGCTTCACTACTAGACACACAACACTTGTTCATTCTTTGCAAACACCGTGTGTTCACAGACCAGGGGAAAAATGACAACAATAACACACTAGCATACACATTAACACCAGCCATGTACACAGGGTTGTGGGGGGGGAGGGATGTTTCTGGCTGGCTGAGATATTGTGTAAATTATGTTCTGGTCAACTCTCAATATTACATGTTATTAATAATTGAGAAAGTTAAAACATTGTCATGCAGCAATATGAAGCCAGCCCCCTTGCAAATTATCTGTCTAGGGTACGCATATTAATGATGAAAAATTATACCTATCTGCGATTAATTGTGATTAATTTTGAGTTAACTATTAACAATTTCATTAATTGCAATTCATATTTTAATTGTTTGACAGCCCTAATATATATGTATATAGTGGTATATATATATATATATATATATATATATATATATATAAATATATATATATATATATATATATATATATATATATATATATATACATAGGAGTAATCTGTAAAAAAATTTAATACAATTATATATAATATATACAAATTTAATATATATCAGGAACACTACAACAAAAACAATAATGTCTGATAGAATGCTACTGAAAGAGATGCCCAGGATGCACATGCAAAAAAAAAAAAGTGGGATTTACAATGAACAATAAAACACTGAATATTAACAACATGTGAACATCACTCCTCTTTTACTTCTCAGACTACCCCCTCAATCAACATCTATTACAATGAAGCACAACGCAACAAAAATGCAACAAACATGACGAAATATGAACGCAATGAGTAATAACCACCAACAATCTACAAACCCCGTTTCCATATGAGTTGGGAAATTGTTAGATGTAAATATAAACGAAATACAATGATTTGCAAATCATTTTCAACCCATATTCAGTTGAATATGCTACAAAGACAACATATTTGATGTTCAAACTGATAAACATTTTTTTTTTGCAAATAATCATTAACTTTAGAATTTGATGCCAGCAACCCGTGACAAAGAAGTTGGGAAAGGTGGCAATAAATACTGATAAAGTTGAGGAATGCTCATCAAACACTTATTTGGAACATCCCACAGGTGTGCAGGCTAATTGGGAACAGGTGGGTGCCATGATTGGGTATAAAAGTAGATTCCATGAAATGCTCAGTCATTAGGGCGAGGGTCACCACTTTGTCAACAAATGCTTGAGCAAATTGTTGAACAGTTTAAGAAAAACCTTTCTCAACCAGCTATTGCAAGGAATTTAGGGATTTCACCATCTACGGTCCGTAATATCATCAAAGGGTTCAGAGAATCTGGAGAAATCACTGCACGTAAGCTGCTAAGCCCGTGACCTTCGATCCCTCAGGCTGTACTGCATCAACAAGCGACATCAGTGTGTAAAGGATATCACCACATGGGCTCAGGAACACTTCAGAAACCCACTGTCTGTAACAACAGTTGGTCGCTACATCTCTAAGTGCAAGTTAAAACTCTCCTATGAAAGGCGAAAACCGTTTATCAACAACACCCAGAAACGCCTTCGGCTTCGCTAGGCCTGAGCTCATCTAAGATGGACTGATACAAAGTGGAAAAGTGTTCTGTGGTTTGACGAGTCCACATTTCAAATTGTTTTTGGAAACTGTGGACGTCGTGTCCTCCGGACCAAAGAGGAAAAGAACCATCCGGATTGTTATAGGCGCAAAGTTGAAAAGCCAGCATCTCTGATGGTATGGGGGTGTATTAGTGCCCAAGACATGGGTAACTTACACATCTGTGAAGGCGCCATTAATGCTGAAAGGTACATACAGGTTTTGGAGCAACATATGTTGCCATCCAAGCAACGTTACCATGGACGCCCCTGCTTATTTCAGCAAGACAATGCCAAGCCACGTGTTACATCAACGTGGCTTCATAGTAAAAGAGTGCGGGTACTAGACTGGCCTGCCTGTAGTCCAGACCTGTCTCCCATTGAAAATGTGTGGCGCATTATGAAGCCTAAAATACCACAACGGAGACCACTGGACTGTTGAACAACTTAAGCTGTACATCAAACAAGAATGGGAAAGAATTCCACCTGAGAAGCTTAAAAAATGTGTCTCCTCAGTTCCCAAACTTTTACTGAGTGTTGTTAAAAGGAAAGGCCATGTAACACAGTGGTGAACATGCCCTTTCCCAACTACTTTGGCACGTGTTGCAGCCATGAAATTCTAAGATAATTATTATTTGCAAAAAAAAAAAAAAAAAAAGTTTATAAGTTTGAACATCAAATATCTTGTTTTTGTAGTGCATTCAATTAATTATGGGTTGAAAAGGATTTGCAAATCATTGTATTCCGTTTATATTTACATCTAACACAATTTCCCAACTCATATGGAAACGGGGTTTGTAATATACAGGTAAAAGCCAGTAAATTAGAATATTTAGAAAAACTTGATTTATTTCAGTAATTGCATTCAAAAGGTGTAACTTGTACATTATATTTATTCATTGCACACAGACTGATGCATTCAAATGTTTATTTCATTTAATTTTGATGATTTGAAGTGGCAACAAATGAAAATCCAAAATTCCGTGTGTCACAAAATTAGAATATTACTTAAGGCTAATACAAAAAAGGGATTTTTAGAAATGTTGGCCAACTGAAAAGTATGAAAATGAAAAATATGAGCATGTACAATACTCAATACTTGGTTGGAGCTCCTTTTGCCTCAATTACTGCGTTACTGCGGCGTGGCATGGAGTCGATGAGTTTCTGGCACTGCTCAGGTGTTATGAGAGCCCAGGTTGCTCTGATAGTGGCCTTCAACTCTTCTGCGTTTTTGGGTCTGGCATTCTGCATCTTCCTTTTCACAATACCCCACAGATTTTCTATGGGGCTAAGGTCAGGGGAGTTGACGGGCCAATTTAGAACAGAAATACCATGGTCCGTAAACCAGGCACGGGTAGATTTTGCGCTGTGTGCAGGCGCCAAGTCCTGTTGGAACTTGAAATCTCCATCTCCATAGAGCAGGTCAGCAGCAGGAAGCATGAAGTGCTCTAAAACTTGCTGGTAGACGGCTGCGTTGACCCTGGATCTCAGGAAACAGAGTGGACCGACACCAGCAGATGACATGGCACCCCAAACCATCACTGATGGTGGAAACTTTACACTAGACTTCAGGCAACGTGGATCCTGTGCCTCTCCTGTCTTCCTCCAGACTCTGGGACCTCGATTTCCAAAGGAAATGCAAAATTTGCATGGTTGGGTGATGGTTTGGGGTGCCATGCAGAAGAGTTGAAGGCCACTATCAGAACAACCTGGGCTCTCATAACACCTGAGCAGTGCCAGAAACTCATCGACTCCATGCCACGCCGCATTAACGCAGTAATTGAGGCAAAAGGAGCTCCAACCAAGTATTGAGTATTGTACATGCTCATATTTTTCATTTTCATACTTTTCAGTTGGCCAACATTTCTAAAAATCCCTTTTTTGTATTAGCCTTAAGTAATATTCTAATTTTGTGACACACGGAATTTTGGATTTTCATTTGTTGCCACTTCAAATCATCAAAATTAAATGAAATAAACATTTGAATGCATCAATCTGTGTGCAATGAATAAATATAATGTACAAGTTACACCTTTTGAATGCAATTACTGAAATAAATCAAGTTTTTCAAAATATTCTAATTTACTGGCTTTTACCTGTATGTCACTTTTCTGCAGAATTTGTTTCCATGTCTGTCCTCGACACACTCAGGCTGGCTGCTCTGGAAACAAACTCCACCCACACTGCGTGGTGCCTCGTCTGCCTGGACCTGCTGTGACGTACATTACCGTAATAACTCGTATATCACTCAGATTCTAACTACTGAAATACTTTCTATGGTTAAAGACTTACAGTAATTTGAAAACAGCACTGCACATCATAATGGCGGCTACAGTTTCTATGTTAAACGTTTAAAAACATTTTTTGGAAACATTCGGCAGGCCAGATTGAAAATCTCAATGGGTTGTGAGCAGCCCGCGGGCCGTATTTTGCCCAGATCTGGTTTATATATAACATCCATTTTTATTTGCAAACAAAAGTTCCCTCCCTAAAAATTAGTCCAACCGCTTACAAAATCCTGTACCTCCAATTGAATTTTGGAGCGGTTCTCAACGATCTTCTGTCAAGATATTTTTAACACAACCCCTGGATGATTATCAAAATAGAAGAATAAAACAAACTGAGATAACATCTGAAACAACTTAAAATTATTCGCTTTTTTTTCTTGTCCTGTCCAGCCACTCAGGAAAATCATATTGTTGATGTAGATGCCCATTTTTACTGTACATATTTTTATTTATATTTATATGTAGTATATCCATTCACTGAAATGCTTCCACTTTAATCCACTTAAAGAGCACCCGTGATGAATTTGGTCTTCTCTGAATCATAAATGTTGTTGTGTACCTAATGTTGTGACCGGCTGAATCTATATAATGTTTAAAACAGACTAAAAAAAACGTTATAAATGTGACTGGAGCACATTTACACAAAATGTACATATCCAATACACATTATCCACACCAGAAGAAAGTGATTCTCCTGTAATTCCATAACAAAAATCATTTGAGTATTAGAGAGTTATTCATTTAAGTCCATGTTTGTTAAAATATACATGGTACTACACGTTACAGGTAACCATCCCAGATGTCATTAGAAATCCCCTGGCAATCACATAATCCAGCCTAACAGCTAAAGTGTTGTGCCAAAAAAAGGTTAGCTCCAATAAAATCCAACCTTACAAAACAGTAAATTTTGTTCTCCAAAAAGTCATTAACATCTTGGTTTATTTGCCTTGGCAAAAATTGCTAGAGGGTCTTGGAGTCATTTCTGTATTTTCATGTCAGTTCATAGATAAGGCAAGAAAACGAAGGTACTGGGCCAATCCAATATTGAGAATCCTTGCCTGGATCAACACCAAAATCTAATACAAGCCTCCTTGTCCCAAGGTTGATCTGTCCATCAATTTTCATGGAAATCCGTTTACCAGTTCATGAGATATCCTCCTGGCAGATAGACAAAGTAACTGGCAGGCACAAACATCGCATCCTTGGCAGGGAAAAAATCAGTTCAGGAATATGTAAGCAGGATCGCTGCTCCAGCCTTATCAGCTCCATGCAAACTGCAGCTTGGACACGTCTTCTCCACAAAATCTGTCACATTCTACAACCTACAGAGTTCTGAGCACTGACACTTCAGATTTTAGCATAACTAATCATCAAATAAAATAATTGAAACAGCATAAGTCAACAACAACACGGCAACGTGATCACTATATTTGCCTGCGGTAAAATATGTCTTTCTAGAAATAAACAACCCTGTAATCCTGCTTTGAATAGACTAGGGCCAGGTTAACTGAATGAAGGCTGACTTTATCACACAGTTGTGATTAATACATGCTTAGGGAAAGTCTACTCTGTCATTCTGAGAGGCTGCGCCCTCTTATTGACGACTGTGTTTGATGAGACTTGTCTATTATTTCTGGGGGATTATGATAAGAGGTGATCGATTCCACTTTCTGTGCTTTGGATGTCAGATTGATTGTGTGACACAGACCTGAAATGATGTTGTAGCCGATCCCTCTCGGTCGTCCCAAATCCTGGTCGATGGCAGTTATCTTGCGCACTTCGTAACCCTGTAGAGACACACACACATATGCAAACTTTCAAAACATACTTACGAACTGTACTCAGTCTTTGCAAGCCTTTTATCGTTTCTAATACAAATCTTTAAAGGGGAACATTATCACCAGACCTATGTAAGCGTCAATATATACCTTGATGTTGCAGAAAAAAGACCATATATTTTTTTAACCGATTTCCGAACTCTAAATGGGTGAATTTTGGCGAATGAAACGCCTTTCTATTATTCGCTCTCGGAGCGATGACTTCACAACATGGCGTCACATCGGGAAGCAATCCGCCATTTTCTCAAACACATTACAAACACCTAGTCAAATCAGCTCTGTTATTTTCCGTTTTTTCGACAGTTTTCCGTACCTTGGAGACATCATGCCTCGTCGGTGTGTTGTCAGAGGGTGTAACAACACGAACAGGGACGGATTCAAGTTGCACCAGTGGCCCAAAGATGCGAAAGTGGCAAGAAATTGGACGTTTGTTCTGCACATTTTACCGACGAAAGCTATGCTACGACAGAGATGGCAAGAATGTGTGGATATCCTGCGACACTCAAAGCAGATGCATTTCCAACGATAAAGTCAAATAAATCTGCCGCCAGACCCCCATTGAATCTGCCGGAGTGTGTGAGCAATTCAGGGACAAAGGACCTCGGTAGCACGGCACGCAATGGCGGCAGTTTGTTCCCGCAGACGAGCGAGCTAAACCCCCTGGATGTCTTGGCTCACACCGTCCCTTATGCCACCGAAGATGATCAAGAGAAGAATATCGACCCTAGCTTCCATGGCCTGCTGACATGAGGGTATGTCTACAGAATATATTAATTGATGAAAATTGGGCTGTCTGCACTCTCATAGTGCATGTTGTTGTCAAATGTATTTCATATGCTGTAAACCTAGTTCATAGTTGTTAGTTTCCTTTAATGCCAAACAAACACATACAAATCGTTGGTTAGAAGGCGATCGCCGAATTCGTCCTGGCTTTCTCCCGTGTCGCTGGCTGTCGTGTCGTTTTCGTCGGTTTCGCTTGCATACGGTTCAAACCGATATGGCTCAATAGCTTCAGTTTCTATTTCTTCAATTTCATTTTTGCTACCTGCCTCCACACTACAACCATCCGTTTCAATACATGCATAATCTGTTGAATCGCTTAAACCGCTGAAATCCGAGTCTGAATCCAAGCTAATGTCGCTATAGCTTGCTGTTCTATGCGCCATGTTTGTTTGTGTTGGCATCACTATGTGACGTCACAGGAAAATGGACGAGTGTATATAACGATGGTTAATATCAGGCACTTTGAAGCTTTTTTTAGGGGTATTGCGTGATGGGTAAAATTTTGAAAAAAACTTTGAAAAATAAAATAAGCCACTGGGAACTGATTTTTAATGGTTTTAACCCTTCTGAAATTGTGATAATGTTCCCCTTTAAATAACAAAAATACACGATAACATGCTGATAGTGGTCCTCAGATGAATTCGAAACACTTCCTCGAGATGGATATTACTCAGCCTAGTGGGTTTTGTGCTTTGACACTACATCTGGCCATTTCTCTGCAAGTCAAACAGCTTTCTCTATTCTGGGAATACTTTGTTACAGTACTTTCCAGTGTGTATTTGTGTGTTTTTTATGTTCATCTAGAAGAACATTTGTGAGGTAGGGGTTAAAAGAAACACATCATCAAAAATATAATAGAGCATGTTGCAGACTTGGCGAAGCAGTTCGAGTGTAGCACTTGCTACAGAATGAGTCGATCACATTAGCCAAGAATGTCAAAATAATATCTAAATGGCAGAGATTTTTATCAAATACATAGAAGCTGCTGATAGTGCGTTTGACGGAGAAGCAGCTGGAAGGAGATACCGTAGAAGTCCACTCTCCAAGTTAAATACTGTACATAATTATTACATTATTTCTTAAAAATATTGTAGTTCCTAGTAGTACATTCGATTGTATTGTTTTTATACAATATTCATTATCGAAACGTTCAGTTCCAGTTTATTTCGAACATGCATACAATACAATGTAATGCATCACACATTTCCAGTTGTTTCATTACAGCACCTCCGAAAAGGAGTAGGAAGAAGCAGAGTTTATTTAATCCTACCCCTTTTCATACCATAGCAATTTTATCCAATGCCCTTGTTCTCTGTAACAGAACAGTGAACAAATAAATAATAAATAAATAATATACCATAGTAAGCAAACACATATCAAATACATAAATAATCTTTGTCTCAATAAAAAAAGAAAAAAAAGAAGAAAAAAAGGGTTCAAGATGTTCATCATAATTCTTGTTCTGTGTACTTTGTGAACACTTAGTTCAGGTAGTTTGAACAGTCTCTTAAACTGAATCATATTGGTGCTTTGTTTGATTTCTTTGCTTAATCCATTCCATAATTTAATTCCACATACAGATATGCTAAAGGTTTTAAGTGTTGTACGAGCATACAAATGTTTTAAATGAGATTTTCCTCTAAGGTTATATTTCTCCTCTTTTGTTGAGAAGAATTGTTGTATATTATTGGGTAGCAGATTATAGTTTGCTTTGTGTATAATTTTAGCTGTTTGCAAATGCACCAAATCAATGAATTTCAATATTTTTGATTTAATAAATAAAGTGTTTGTAAGTTCTCTATATCCAACATTATGTGTTATTCTAATTGATCTTTTTTGTAACACTGTTAGTGAATGAAGCACACATTTGTAGTTGTTTTTCTACACACTAACTCAGATATGGTAACACTAGCGAGCAGCAAAGAATATGAAATGATTTTTTGGTGTAGAACATGTTTAGCTTTATTCATATTCGACGTGTTTCTTGCTACTTTATGTTGTATATTTTTTTACATGAGATTTCCAATTCATTTTATCATCTATTTTTACACCCAAAAATTTGTTTTATTTTACCCTTTCAATATCTACTCCGTCTATTTGTATTTGTCTTTCTCTTCTACTGCTACCAAATAGCATTATTTTAGTTTTATTTTAGCGTTTGTTTTCCTTTTTAAAAGCCATGTTACATATTAACATTGTGCTGTTTTGGAGGCTAAGAACCAATGCAATTGATTTTAATTCATTTCAATGGGACACATTGATATGAGATAAAAGTGTTTTGAGTTAAGAGCTCTGTCACAGAACAAATTAAACTCATACATTGAGGTTATATTGTATTGGTATCATATCTATACTGGTTTGATTTGATCGATACTTTTGTTGCAGTTTCTCGACATTATACGTCCAGCAAATTCCTTAATTTTCCTCAGAGTTGCCGTTTCTCTTATTCGGTCTTTGCAAACAGCACACCTCTTCTCTCTCTGCTGCTCATGCAGTTAGAGAGGAGTTTGCACTAAAAGACACCCGTGGTTATATTTGTAATAAGTCTGTCCAAAAAAAAAAAGTTAAATCATGTAATTGATCACTAAAGATTAACACATTAATCATGTATATGTGCAGATGAATCACACACTTTTTTGGACCGTACAGGCTCCTTTACTTTACCATTGGATGGTTACCTGAAGGGCTGCACAGATTGTTATACGGTTAGTGATCAGGTCAATGCATACGTGCAAAGATGAGTGAGGAGACTGTGACTGGTGTGTTTGCTGGCAAATTCCGCTCCAAAAATAGTGGCCTAGTGGTTAGAGTGTCCGCCCTGAGATCGGTAGGTTGTGAGTTCAAACCCCGGCTGAGTCATACCAAAGACTATAAAAATGGGACCCATTACCTCCCTGCTTGGCACTCAGCATCAAGGGTTGGAATTGGGGGTTAAATCACCAACAATGATTCCCGGGCGCGGCCACCGCTGCTGCCCACTGCTCCCCTCACCTCCCAGGGGATGAACAAGGGGATGGGTCAAATGCAGAGGACACATTTCACCACACCTAGTGTGTGTGTGTGACAATCATTAGTACTTTAACTTTAAAATAGCAAGAGAGTAATAACCTCTGTGATTTATCTGAAAAAACTAAAACATTTGGCAGCATTTATTTTTGCTGCATTCATTGTTGTATTATTTTGTTTTGTTTTTTTGACTAGTGACTTTTCCTGAACAGTTGTGGGAAGTAGAACGCAATAAGGGAACTATTTTATTATTTCTAAACTGTTACAGTTGTATTCAGTTGATAAAAACATTTGTTCTGTTTTATTATAATCATAGCTTGGGATCTTTCTGTGTGGAGTTTGCATGTTCTCCCCGTGACTGTGTGGGTTCCCTCCGGTTACTCTGGCTTCCTCCCACCTCCAAAGTCATGCACCTGGGGATAGGTTGATTGGCAACACTAAATTGGCCCCAGTGTGTGAATGGGAGACAGGTCTGGACTACAGACAGGCCAGTCTAATACCCGCACTCTTTTACTATGAAGCCACGTTGTTGTAACACGTGGCTTGGCATTGTCTTGCTGAAATAAGCAGGGGCGTCAATGATAACGTTGCTTGGATGGCAACATATGTTGCTCCAAAACCTGTATGTACCGTTCAGCATTAATTGTGCCTTCACAGATGTGTAAGTTACCCATGCCTTGGGCACTAACACACTCCCATACCATCACAGATGCTGGCTTTTGAACTTTGCGCCTATAACAATCTGGATGGTTCTTTTCCTCTTTGTTCCGGAGGACACGACGTCCACAGTTTCCAAAAACGATTTGAAATGTGGACTCGTCAGACTACAGAACACTTTAATACTTTGCATCGGTCCATCTTAGATGAGTTTGGGCCCAGCGAAGCCGGCGGCCTGTCCGTAAGGGACAAGCGGTAGAAAATGGATGGATGAATTAACTAGCGGCAAATTTGCAAAAGTATTTGAAAACAACGTTTCAAGTAAAACGTATTGATATTGCTATTTACTTTGGTATTAGATCAATACCAACATTCTCACTATTACCTAGCCCTATTGTGAGGTCTGAGGTCACGCTGAAGTAGAAAAGTGCCTTCCCTGAACCGTTCCCATTCTTTTGGAAGCATAAAATTGTCCAAAATGTCTTGATAATTATTCATGTTCAAGAGGAACTACATAACCAGTTTGATCAATTTATTAAATGGGTGATTTAAATATTCTATCAGAAAACAAGGTAATCATAAAGACTCTATTTGGACAACTTGACTGTATCTCAATATTATACTGCCAAAGCACACTGTAGCAGACTTCCATTATGAAGAGCTATTTGAGCATTTCATTGGGATTTATTTCTCCGTCCCTTCTCATTTCATTGACAGAAACATAGTATGACAGTTGGGGGAAAGAAAAGAAAGATGAAGAAAGAGTAAAAGGCTTTTTGAAAAGTCTTTGATACGCTGAGCTTTCTCAGCCTCTGTGCTTCAATCAGACATGGCGGTGACGCTTAAATATCCCAGGGCTGCAGTGTGAGACGGCACGACCCTCGCCACTCCACTATTTCCTTCCCCGTCCCAAACTCTCACTCTCCCCACATAAGCTCGCTCTCTCCCATTGATCCTGGAAATTGTGTCTGAGGCGTGTTTATGCTCCATTTCTGCCAAATCTGCTCCTGTCATTGACCAAT
The DNA here is from genome assembly GCF_033978685.3 of Nerophis lumbriciformis. Classification (NCBI taxonomy): domain Eukaryota; kingdom Metazoa; phylum Chordata; class Actinopteri; order Syngnathiformes; family Syngnathidae; genus Nerophis; species Nerophis lumbriciformis. The sequence goes on along the minus strand of NC_084549.2, from coordinate 34,680,929 downwards.
TACAGCAGAATCAATTACAAGCCTTTTAGAGACGCTGATTCACAAGCGATTACAGGCTGAGTGGAAAACGCACACATGCTGTACTGCACACTCACACACTTCGGCATGAGACACACAACAGGGGGAAATACGAGAACATAAGAAATAGAACACGTCTTAGACTTAGACTTAGACTTCCTTTTTATTGTCATTCAAATTTGAACTTTACAGCACAGATAAGAACGAAATTTCGTTGCATAAGCTCATGGTAGTGCAGGATAAATAAGCAATACGGTGCATATATAAATAAATAAACATATATAAATAATATATATAATATATAAATAAAATAAATAAATATATATATAATATATAAATAAATAAATAGATTACTGTACAGATAAATATATTGCACTTTTTCACATGCATCCACGTTTATGGATGTATGTTATATTGTCTTTTTTATTCCAGCGAGTTAATCCATTTTGGGGGGAGTTGAGGGGATATTTTAATTATGATGCGTTCAAGAGTCTTACGGCCTGAGGGAAGAAGCTGTTACAGAACGATGAGGTTCTGCTTCGGAGGCTGCGGAACCTCTTTCTAGAGTCCAGCAGTGAAAACAGTCCTTGGTGGGGGTGGGAGGAGTCTTTGCAGATTTTCTGAGCCCTGGTCAGGCAGCGGCTTTTTGCGATCTCCTGGATAGGAGGAAGAGGAGTCCTGATGATCTTTTCCGCCGTCCTCACCACTCTCTGGAGAGACTTCCAGTCTGAGGCATTGCAGGCTCCAGTCCAGACAGAGATGCTGTTGGTCAGTAGGCTCTCTATAGTGCCTCTGTAGAATGTGGTGAAAATGGGGGGTGGGGGGAGCTGTGCTCTTTTCATCCGACGCAAAAAGTGCATGCGCTGCTGAGCTCTTTTTACAAGAGCTCCGGTGTTTTCTAGACCAGTGTTTTTCAACCACTGTGAGATACAGTCTGGTGTGCCGTGGGAGATCATGTAATTTCACCTATTTGGGTTAAAAATATTTTTTGCAAACCAGTAATTATAATCCGCAAATAATGTGCCGTTGTTGAGTGTCTGTGCTGTCTAGAGCTCGGCAGAGTAACCGTGTAATACTCTTCCATATCAGTAGGTGGCAGCAGGTAGCTAATTGCTTTGTAGATGTCGGGAACATGGTTTGTCATGATCACGATATGCGGAAGGCAGCGTGTAGGTAAAAAGGTATCTAACGCTTACACCAAAAATAAACAAAAGGCTAAGAAAAGGCATTGAAGCTTCGGGATGGCTATGCAAAACAAAACTAAAACTGAACTGGCTGCATAGTAAACAGAAACAGAAAGCTGGACGATAGCAAAGACATAACAGCTTGTGGAGCAGACGGCATCCACAAAGTACTGACATGACAATCAACAATGTCCCCACAAAGAAGGATAGCGTCCGCACAACTTAAATAGTCTTGATTGCGAAAACAAAGCAGGTGGGGGGAATAGCATTCAACGAAGACATGAAACTGCTACAGGAAAATCCCAACAAAACAGGAAAAGCCACCAAAATAGGAGCGCAAGACAAGAACTAAAACACTACACTCAGGAAAATGTCAAAAAAACTCTAAATAAGTCACGTTGTGATGTCACAGGTCGTGACAGTACACCTACTTTGAGACAAGAGTTATACTGATGCGTGGTTGGTTATGGTTTGAATTCATATCCAACAATTGCGAGAACGACTTTTTATCCTCAATATCCGCTGCCGAGTTACATTTTTTTATGTTTTCAATGAAAAAAAATGTGCCTCGGCTCAGAAAAGGTTGAAAAACACTGTTATAGACCATTCATTTTGGGGGATACACATGCCCCTCTTAAAACCTTTAGGTACGCTTTATTTGTGAGGTTTTTATCTTGATCTATGATTGTAAAACTAACTCTGTTTGTGTGTTTAGAGAGGTTCCTGAGCACTTGTCAGCGTGGCGAAGCATGTTTCTGTAATTGTGCTAAAAGGGTCCGTGTAAGTGTTAATGTGTCTAAAGCCAAAGAAGGATCATCAACCTCAAATCTCTAAAGTCTTAAAGTGTTTGTGTCGAATGGGATCTCATTACTGTGGTCCCTCTTTGATCATTACTGCACACACTCTTGAGGCAGAATTAAGTCACCTAAACTTAATGTCAGCATCCTTGTTGAATACTTTGCATTGGTAATCTTCTCAGATACAGTTTATCTGGCAGATTATGCATATAATCATTATTTACACATTTATTTTAAATGTTTTGGAAAAATTAAGGCAAGACGCAATGGAATGATTTGATAATATAAATTAAATAATATTTCAGTAATTATTCAACTAATATACAGTTGTGGTCAAAAGTTTACATACACTTGTAAATAACATCCTGTCATGGCTGAACTACCACAGAACTTTCCTCCAGAAGGTCTTATCTTTGTTCAAAATGGAAAACTCTGTTATTTTTAGCAAATACTAGCTCATTTGGGATTTTATGCCTGCAACATGTTTAAAAAAAACTGGCACAAGTGACAAAACAGATAGAGAAAGTTGAGGAATGCTCATCAAACACTTATATGGAAAATCCCACAGGTGAACAGGCCAATTGGGAACAGGTGGGTGCCATGGTTGGGTATAAAAGCAGCTTCTATGAAATGCTCAGTCATTCACAAACAAGGATGGGCCGAGGGTCACCACTTTGTGAACAAATGCGTAAGCAAATTTTCGAACAGTTTAAGAACATTTCTCAACAAGCTATTGCAAGGAATTTAGGGATTTCACCATCTACAGTCCGTAATATCATCAAAAGGTTCCGAGAATCTGGAGAAATCATTGCATGGCCTAAAACCAACATTGAATGCCCGTGACCTTCGATCCCTCAGGCGGTACTGTATCAAACACCGACATCACTGTGTAAAGGATATCACCACAAGGGCTCAGGACCACTTCAGATAACCACTGTCAGTAACTACAATTTTGTCGCTACATCTGTAAGTGCAAGTTAAAACTCTACTGTGCAAAGCAAAAGTCATTTATCAACAACACCCAGAAACGCCACCGGCTTTGCTGGGCCCGAGCTCATGTAAGATGGACTGATGCAAAGTGGAAAAGTGTTCTGTGGTCTGACGAGTCCACATTTCAAATAGTTTTTGGAAATTGTGGACGTTGTGTCCTCCGGAACGAAGAGGAAAAGAACCATCCGAAAGTTCAAAAGCCAGCATCTGTGATTGTATGGGGGTGTATTAGTGCCCAAGGCATGGGTAACTTACACATCTGTGAAGGCACCATTAATGCTGAACGGTACATACAGGTTTTGGAGCAACATATGTTGCCATCCAAGCAACGTTATCATTGACGCCCCTGCTTATTTCAGCAAGACAATGCCAAGCCACGTGTTACAACAGCGTGGCTTCATAGTAAAAGATTGTGAGTACTAGACTGGCCTGCCTGTAGTCCAGACCTGTCTCCCATTGAAAATGTGTGGCGCAATATCAAGCCTACAATACCATAACGGAGACCCCGGACTGTACATCAGGCATGAATGGGAAAGAATTCCACCTGAAAAGCTTCAATAATTGGTCTCCTGAGTTCCCAAACGTTTACTGAGTGCTGTTAAAAGGAAAGGCCATGTAACACATTGGTAAAAATGCCACTGTGCCAACTTTTTTGCAATCTGTTGCTGCCATTAAATTCTAAGTTAATGATTATTTGCAAAAATAAATTAGGTTTCTCCGTTCAAACATTAAATATCTTGTTTATGCAGTCTATTCAATTGAATATAAGTTGAAAATGATGTGCAAATCATTGTATTATGTTTTTATTTACGAATTACACAAGGTGCCAACTTCACTGGTTTTGGGGTTTGTAAATCAGGCCAATCGGGCAAAAAAATTCATAAAAAAAATCAGGCCCATAGGAAACTTGTTAGTGAAATAAAGGTTGTCTGTACGCTATCGGTATTCTCTTGTATTGTGTTGCTTTTAAAGCGATACAATACTTCAAGTAAAAAAGGCAGTTATCTGATGTCATTGGAGAAAGACTTAGTGCAAACACTTTCCTACAAAGCAGCTGGCCAAAACATAACACTGTGAAGCGATGCTGAAATCATATAAGCAATGTTATCAAGCTGTCCACACAAGTGGAATATGTTTGCTCATGTGTCAAAGATACAATTTGCACTCCTGCAAACACACAGCCATTCACATGTGCACTGGCACAACCACCTTCATCCTTTCCTCGCAGCCATCCAGTGCATTACCCTCCATACCCCGTCCTTTCCCCCCCACTCTTTCTCCTCACTGATTTGACAGCCAAATTGTGTTTGTCCTAAAAGGGGCTTAAACGTCACTCCAAGCAGCATGGATTCACGGCTAACTGCTAAAAATCCTGTCTTGTGATTTCATGTGAAAAAATATATACTTTCTTCTTTTCAAAGAATTCCTGGGATGACAGGTTGAACGGGTGGGTAAGCGGAAAGAGGCCGACACTGAAAAACCAACATGAGAGGTTCGGAAGAGGAGGGTAGGTGGGGGTTTAGGCACTCACACTTCTGAGAAATGACCGTCGACAAGATTCCCAAATGCATATCCCTTCACCTGTCTACGCCGTGGCCTTGAGCATTGTTGACACTTGTTCTGTCACAATACGCCCTCGGCTTAGAGCTGCCAAACACTGCCAGCTGGAAATGACATATACCTGTAAGAAAACCTCATGAGGGCATTAAGACCATGTGTGACCTGATGCTTTGGGTTTTATTGTTATTATCCGATCTGTATGTGTTGTAGGGTCAAATGGGCTCTTTACTACGGTGTCACAGTGACAGGGTTACACACTCGCCCCTTTTGGTAAGGGCAACATTGACTATCCTTCTTGGCATTATTACTAAAGCACACTTCTGGACCAAAGCACATGCCGTTTGAACCCCATGTTTTGGTCACCGTCATTTCCATGCTGGTCAATGCAGCAGTCACATTTGAAGCGTGCCAGAGTTCACTGGTGTAAAGTGTAAAAAGACCACCAAACCTGCTCAGTAGTCGCCCTAAGATCGGTAGGTCGTGAGTTGAAACCCCGGCCGAGTCATACCAAAGACTATAAAAATGGGACCCATTACCTCTCTGCTTGGCACTCAGCATCAAGGGTTGGAATTGGGGGTTAAATCACCAAAATGATTCACGAGCGTGGCCACTGCTGCTGCTCACGGCTCCCCTCACCTCCCAGGGGGTGGAACAAGGGGATGGGTCAAATCCAGCCATCCGTCCATCTTCAACTGCTTATACGGAATCGGGTCGCGGGGACAACAGCTCCAGCATAGACCCCCAGACTTCCCTCTCCAGAGCAACATTAGCAACTTCCTACTGGGGGATCCCGAAGCGTTCCCAAGCCAAAGAGGACATGTAAACCCCCTCATCTGGTCCTTGGCCTGCCGCGGGGTCTCCTCCCAGTGGGACGTGCAACGAGGACCTCCCTAGGGAGACGCTCGTGAGGCATCCGCTTCCCTTCTGCTAGAATAATTATGTATATATTATCACACAACTCTTATGCTTAAGGGCCGTTGCTATAGTTATTATAAATTGTGCTGAAATTGTATTTTTCTTTGTCTGTGCAAAGCTGGCAATCCAAAAGATTGCAAGCCAGTCTCGTATCAGTGTTTGTTTCCAGAATCGGCCTACTGACTGCCAAGGCCGAACATCGAGTATCACGACTATCAGCACATTTGCATTTTTGTATAATCATATATTATGTGTAACTGGAGCTGTCGAGATTACCCCCTTCCCTCAGTGACGGCTTCAGTGATGTAACCAGGGACCTCCCAAATAAATAGAGGAAGCACATAGGCTGGACTTTTAGAGCGTAGTTTGGATCTGTAACTAGAGTACAGCCCAAATAACGTCTCTCCTCAATTGTGCAAAATTCAACTCTGTCTCTGCATGATTCCTTGTTTCTCGTCTGTTTAATAGATGTCATCAGTGTTTGAACGTGACACTTTCCAAACGAAGGAGCAGCAGCTCTACTCCGAGTCTCTCTCGGGTGACTCAACTTCTCACCCTATCTCTAAGGGTGATGCCAGCCACCCTTCTGGGGAAACTCATTTCGGCCGCTTTTATCCGCAATCTTATTCTTTCGGTCCTGACCCACACTTCATGACCATAGGTGAGAGTAGGAATGTAGATAACTCGGTAGAGCGAGAGCTTTGCCTTCTGGCTCAGCTCTCGTTTCGTCACAACAGTGCGGCAGAGAGACTGCAATACTGCCCCAGCTGCTCTGATTCTTCGGCTGATTTCCTTCTCCATCTTTCCCTCACTCGTGAACAAAACCCAGAGATACTTAAACTCCTCCACCTGGGACAGAATCTCGTTCTCTACCTGGACTGTACAAACCATCGGTTTCCTGCTGAGAATCATGGCCTCAGATTTGGAGATGCTGATCCTCATTCCAGCCGCTGAACACTCGGCTGCGAACCGATCCAGTCAGAGTTGAAGGTCATGAACCGATGGTGCCATCAGGACCACATCATCTATAAACAGCAGTGACGCAACCTTTAGCCCCCCGAGACGTATACCCTCTCCGCCATGGTCACGACTCTGCCTAGAAATCCTGTCCATGAAAATCACAAGCAGGATAGGTGACAGAGCGCAGCCCTGGTGGAGACCAACTCCCACTGGAAACGGATCCGACCTACATCCAAGCACGCGGGCACAACTCTCGTTTTGGTTGTACAGAGATTGGATGGCCCTCAGGGTCTCCCTCACCCTGTACTCCCTCAGCATCTCCCGGGGGACCGGGTCATTCGCCTTCTCCAAATCCACAAAGCACATGTAGACTGGATAGGCATACTTTCAGGCCTTCTCCAGGATTACCGCAAGAGTAAAGAGCCGGTCAGTTGTTCCACGACCAGGACGGAATCCACATTGCTCCTCTTGAATCCAAGGTTCGACTATCGGCCGGACCCTCCTTTCCAGTACCTTGGCGTAAACTTTCCCAGGGAGGCTGAGTGATGTGATACCCCTGTAATTAACACACACCCTCTGGTCCCCCTTTTTGAATAGGGGGACCACCACCCCAGTCTGCCACTCCCTTGGCACTGTCCCAGACATCCGTGCAATGTTAAAAAGGCGCATCAACCAAGACAGCCCCTCAACACCCAGAGCCTTCAGCATTTGGGTCAAATGCAGAGGGGAATTTCACCACACCTAGAGTGTGTGTGACTATCAGTGGTACTTTAACTTTAAACAGCGGGCTCAAACAATATGGCCTTTGGAATAGTTTTAATTCGGTTCAGCAGCATCCAAAAGTCAGTACAGATAACTTCTAATTTCGCCTTGAATTTCGTCATCATGACATAATTCCGAATAAGAATCAAAATCAACTTTATTGGTCAAGTATGTTCAACAACACACAAGGAATTTGACTTGGTAGGCTAAGCTTTCTTCTTCAATGTAAACATTAAATATTAACGATTAACTAAAAATATGAACAAGTATTTAGAATAACTAATATGTGCAAGGCTAATAAATAATAGTGCAGTGGTGAAAAAGGCGAAATTAGTTAGTACATTCACAGCGACAGATTAGTTCCAGAATTATTTCACAGCGTTCATCAGATTGATAGCCTATGGGAAGAAACTGTTTTTTATGATGGGTGGTTTTGGCGTACAGTGATTTGTAACCACTGCCGCAGGGAAGGAGTTTGGACAATTTGGGCCTGATTTAGTAAGTCCCAAATACCGCGTACTAAACAGTGTGTGCAAAAAATAAAATAGCTTGTACTCGTGGGTGTGTTGATTGTGATCCACCAACACTGCATGTGCAATTAAAAATTTGTGCAGATGGCTTATTTAAATGAGGATTTTGCGTGCATACGGGGCGAGGCTGTGGATAGCATCACCGGCACATTCGTGCGTCTGCAATGGCTCAAATGCAAGAAAATGCATAATGAAAGATGCCTTTTCATGTAGGAGATATGTTATAGTCATTCCTAAATAAAAACAATTAAAAAAAACAACATAAAAAAAACATTAATTACATTTATTTTATTCAGCCCCTCAGAGGGGACCTACACTTGTTTTGTAAATTTTGCCTATCCTTTACAATCATTATGAGAGACAAGAACACATGTCTATGGACATGTATAGGGACGGCGTGGCGCAGTGGAAGAGTGGCCGTGCGCAACCCGAGGGTCCTTGGTTCAATCCCCACCTAGTACCAACCTCGCCATGTCCGTTGTGTCCTGAGCAAGACACTTCACCCTTGCTCCTGATGGGTGCTGGTTAGCGCCTTGCATGGCAGCTCCCTCCATCAGTGTGTGAATGTGTGTGTGAATGGGTAAAAGCGCTTTGAGTACCTTGAAGGTAGAAAAGCGCTATACAAGTACAACCACATTTATCATTATTATGTCTTTTTTTGGGTGGGGGGTTTTAAAAATGATAAAAAACACATGTGAGCCACTAGCCTTCAAAGCCCTCTAAGAGATCTTCAAAACCCTACATCAACGTTTTATATACACAATGCAAGTCTATATATAATGTAGTAACAGACACATTCCAAACAATATGTAATATGTACAATATTTACCGTATTTTGGTCATTTTAATCAATAGCGGGACTTCCTTCTTTAGCGCATTTATTTCCGTTTCCATAGCAACCAACTTCCGGCACCTACTGTGTGTTCCTACTTCCACAAAGAAAGACGTGAGTGTGTTGTAAGTAGGGCTGCAACTAACGATTAATTTGATCATCGATTAATCTGTCGATTATTACTTCGATTAATCAATTAATAATCGGATAAAGGAGACAAACTACATTTCTATCCTTTCCAGTACTTTATTGGAAAAAAAAACAGCATACTGGCACCATACTTATTTTGATTATTGTTTCTCAGCTATTTGTACATGTTGCAGCTTATAAATAACGGTTTATAAAAAAATAAAAAAATAATTAATGAATAAAAAAAAATAAAAATAAAAAAATTGCCTGTGCGCATGCGCATAGCATAGATCCAACGAATCGATGACTAAGTTAATCGCCAACTATTTTTATAATCGATTTTAATCGATTTAATCGATTAGTTGTTGCAGCCCTAGTTGTAAGCGCATGGCAAACTTGGTAACAGACAACAAAGACTATTTTTGGACAAATGAATATTCACAACCTTATCTTTTTGAAGCTAATTATACAAAGGGAGGATGAACTGCTACTTATAGAAGCCAGCACGAAGAAGAGGGTGAAACGTTGAAGCAAACGGAAGCCCAGAGAGTGAGGTCAGTGCGACATGGTCACACTGCAAATGTGGAACTTTCGAGCCAAGTATTACCGAACTATTGGAGTGTCCAATTCAACTGGAAATGTTGACCAAACGGACAACTGTCCATCAAGTAAGTCACAATACTATTGTTTATAATACATGCCTTACAATTACTGTACATATACTGTCGAGCTAGCTGTGTACAAACGAAACATTAAATGTGGGCTAATACTTTACAGATATTGTAACATGATTGTTCATGTTTTTCAAACTGTATCGGATATTGTCCAATCGCATCGTGTTGTGCATTACAAATTCAAACGCGTTTCGTGCTGAGGTAGAAGCTAGCTTATCTCTTGCCATAGTTAGCTTTTACGGCTAACACCGTAGCACGCCGATGCGTTAGTACGCTAGAAAAAAAGTGCCTCTGTGTTCGCTCTTACAATAACAATGTCGCTTGGTTATTATAAGGGTTACGGAACGTACATTAAGTATTGTTGGCAGGTTTTTTTGTGCATTTCTAAAATGATTTTGAGGTAGAATTGGTTGCTCCCATTAGCTGCATTGCTAACCACCTAGGAAGAAACTATTTTTAAATGATAGAAAGCAAAAAAACAAAAAACCTTTTGTCTTTTTGTCTCTCATAATGATTATGAACGATCCTTATGTAAGAGAAAAACACATATTTTTTTCTTTTTTTTTAATGCATTCTAAATATTAAATAAATGGACTCAAATGTCTGCTTACAATGGAGCCTGTTGAAGTCAATCTATTCTGCCTATAAAAGCCCTTAAAAAACAACCAAACACCTCCATTAATGTTTTATACACATGATGTAAGTATATACTGTATATATATATATATATATATATATATATATATATATATATATATATATATATATATATATATATATATATATATATATATATGTATGTGTGGGGAAAAAAAATCACAAGACTATTTCATCTCTACAGGCCTGTTTCATGAGGGGGGTACCCTCAATCGTCAGGAAATTTTTTGGATAACCTTATTAAGACATATATATATATATATATATATATATATATATATATATATATATATATATATATATATATATATATATATATATATATATGTATATATATGTATAAATATGTATAGTAAAAGGAACATTTATGATGATCAGCATATATTCTGCATATTAATGAAGACAGAAACGCAAAATGGATTGCACACATTATTCTGCTCACTTAACAGACGCAATCCACTTTGCACATGTTTAGTAAAGCTTAGCGTGTGCTATCAGGTTTGCACATGTTTTAGTACATGCAAACCTTTAGTAAATCAGGCCCATAGTGACCAGGGTGTGAAAGGTCTGCAGTAATGCTACCTGCTCGTTTCCTGACCCTGGGTCACTATAAGTCCTGGATGGGGGGAAGGTTGACACCAATGATCTTCTCTGCAGTCATGATTGTCTGTTGCAGTCTGTGTCTGTCAAGCTTGGTTGCAGATCCAAACCCGTCAGTGATGGAGGTGCACAGGACAGACTAAATGATGGCGGCGTGGAACACCGACGTATACCCAAAACAAACGTACTGTTTAAGTTTATACTGTAACTGAACCTTTCCCCTAAAGATATCCTGTGATGTGTAAAGAAATTTGTTTTAGCAGTTGGCAGTTTTGAATTGCCTTCATTAAGGTAGGAAATATATCGAACATTTAATTGTTATTTCCTCCCTTTGGCATAGCTATCCGTTTTTTTAACCTTTTCATATAAACTTAGGCCATTTTTGGAATACAAACATATGACTATTAAACATATTAAACATATTGGATTGAACTGAATTATATATTGTCAATGTAGACTTGTTTATTGTTCATACAAGACTATTTATACTAAATACAAATCTTTACAGAGCGTTTACAATATTAATAATACATTACTTATTCATATCTAATCATAGACATACTTGAACTGTAAATTTGCTGCGGGAGTCTTAAATACACCGTATATATATTTTTTCCAATGGCCAAAACAGTTTCTGGGCACTTAGTGTACACTTTGGCCATTTTCATAACCCATAACCCCTATTTACTGGTTCTGAATTAATTTTGTACAGTAGAAATTACTAATTAGACATTAAATTGTTTCATAGCTAAAGCATAAAAAACAGTTTTACAACTTTCTACAGTAAATACAGTTTTGAATATTAAGAGGGCCCTCCAGACATGAAAAAACACCACATAGTCACCTTTACAAGCCGCAAACTTCGAAGTACAATGTTTACAAGCCCGTGGCGTAGGGGTCCGGAATCCATAAAAAAATTAAAAAAAATTAAATAAAAATACAAAAAATAAAAATATGAAAATAAATACAATTTAAAAAAAAGTAAGAAACATAAATAAATAAATACATATGTATATATATATATATATATATATATATATATATATATATATATATATATATATATATATATATATATATATATATATATATATATATTGTTATTAATCTCTCCTGTCCAGCTTCTCAGGAAAATCATATTGTTGATGTAGATGCCCATATCTGCTGGACAGATTCATTTTACAAGGGAGAAGTGTGGGATACTTCTCTTGTTGCCTTATTTGGATTTGACTTAATTAAATGTTTTTCATATATTTAGTGTTTGGCGGCGCCAGACCAGAGCACGAGGGGCGAAAAAGAAGAAAGGGAAAAGAAGACAGAAGGGGAACTTATGGGGACAAGACAACAACAAAAAAAGTAACAAATAAATAAATAAATAGATAAATAGATTTATTGGTGAAAATAGGGTCCATTGTCCTGAACATCTGTAATAGTGATAGCCAAGTTGGCGAGTCGAGGCAAACCAAACCAAAACCAAGCATACATTGATGAATATTTTTGGGTTATATCAGTGTTAATGCTTGTAGGTTATGTTGCTTATAGGCTAACCCTGACATTGACAGTGAGCTGGGAAAAAGGTATATATTGTATATGGAACCCAATGTGGCCCCCCCAGTCAAAAAGTTTGGGGACCCCTGCTCTAGCGTGTTACCCGAGTAATATTAAAGACCAAAAAGAGGCCACAAACAAAATGTTGTTTAGGGCCACAAAAAGTATTCGTGTAGGACTGTGCTTAACAGGATCCACTGAGCAGTGCCACTTCCCTCAATCTATACCACTGAATATTTCCAGTTTCTAAATACCAATTTCACCAATTGGCTTCATCTTTCCACTCCCTCCGGAGTCCCTCATCCTCTTGTTTCCCCCCTCCTCTTGTGACCTTCGCCGTGACAGTTGATGAATCAGGGAGGTGGGGAGACACCAGGCGTCGACTCCGTCACGCCCCGTTAATATGCATGCAAATGTAGCACTTGACATTTCTACTACAGTGCATGCAGGCAGGGGACGAGGGACACGTGGCTAGGGAAGTGAGGTTTGATGGGGTGGTAAGGGAGAACATAGAAAAAGTTGGCGTGAATGCTGACAATAAGAGAATGAGAACCACAATTCAGATAGAAAGTATTCTCCCCCTGAGTGTAATTCCATCTCTACCAGTGTAAACATCAATAGTTGGACCATTAGCCAGCTTGGAACCCAGTTTAGATGCCTGAACCAGAAGAGGAAACACACATGGCGTGAAATTAAACAAACACTCAGTATATTAGATGCCCGTTAAAAACCTGTGATGAAGACAAAGGTAAAGTCAGGGTGAGACCCCATTGCTTCAAACTTCATAGCATCCACTGAGTTCCTACAAGCAGCAGCATGAGGATGAGACACCATGGTGAGATAAATCCCATAGCCCCAGTGACCTTTGTTATAGGCCTCACATCCCCAAAGCACACTGTAAATCTTACTGGGTAATTACAGTCCACAGCATCCCCAGTGCTGTTTGCTGGAGTTTGCTTGTGAGGGGATGGACAATGCAGGATGGGACACCCTGTTCTGAGAACGACAAGCTACTCTGCAAAAATACCTTAATTCCCAAACCATAAATGTACACATAGAAAGTATGTCTTTATGTCTTAGAGTCAAACAATCATCACGTGTACCATAGGGCTGCAATAATTCATCGATGACATCGATTAGAAAAAAAGCTTTGGTTTGTATTCTGTTGCTTTAGTGATTTGTTTAATGAGTTTAATTTATACAAATGTATAAAACTCATTGTTTCCACAAGGCTACTCCGATAGAGCGTGCATGAGAGCGGTGCAACTACGGTAATGTACAACGTGCAGTGGGTGATGTGGCCCAGTAGCTCAAAGAAGAGGGAGAAAGAGAGCAAAGGGCCCAAAACAGAGCTGGCATTTTACAATAGTACTATGTGGATGATGAAGACCATTACCATAATGCAATCTGCGTACTTAAGAGCAGCAAACAAACCAAAACAAGATAGTTGTCTATTTTGGTAGGTAATGTCATTCCTTTATGTTTGACTTGCATAACGAGTGTCATACTCAAACACAACACCTTAGCGTCTAAAGTTTGTATGTTAATACTAACGAGTTGTTTGTCCAAATATCTATTACCACACCCCAAATAATGACTTTTAAAATGTGCATGTCAAATCGTTAAATACATTGTCAATCATTTTTTATTAGATAATCTGTTTGTGTAATTTGGATCTTTATTTAGGCTTAGGCCATGCAAGTGCTTTTTTGTTATTGTTTTTTTTAGATGTTTTTATTTTTTAACATGTTTTTTTTACTTTGAATTTATTTTGTATTATTATAACTGCTACTGTATATAATACATTTTATTTCTAGGCGCCTTTTTAGACACTCAAGGACACCGTACATTCGTTAAAAGCAGTGCAACACAAACAATAATAAAAAAGTGAGAAATAGATAAATAATTAGATCAGGATAAAATACAACAACAACACAGTCCAAATGAGGTCAGAGGTTATGCTATGATTGGAAAATGATATTTCATTGTTATGTGCACTTGTAAGAAAAGAGAATAAGGGTCATCAGAAAAAAAATATTTTCCCTAAAAGACACATTGAGGCTCAACGTATGTTTTATTTAATGACTTACTGGGGAATTTCTGAAACTGAAACAATACAATACACAGGCACTTGAAAACATTTTGGCATGTTAGCTAATGCTAATGACGCTAGCTTGATTACATTTCGATAGCACGTACAAATATGCATGAAAACACTACTACCAAATGTGATGGTTTAGTAAGTATGAATTGTATTAGTTGTATTGTAAAACCTAAAAACTTGCTTGGAGTGATGAATGAAAAAACCATAAGAGTTGAGTTTGAGTTTGAGTTTGAGTTTGAGTTTATTTCGAACATGCATGCATACAACATGATACATCACAATTTCCAGTTTCTCTTTTCAACATGTTCGAAAAGTAGTAGGAAGAAGCAGAGCTTATTTAATCCTACCCCTTTTCTTTTACATAACAGTTGCTAAAACTTTTGTTCACTTCCTGTTCTCAATTTATTCACAATATACTCCATAAGTAATCACAATAAAAATAAATAAATAAATAATAATTGGTGAAGTAAGTTATATTTCATATGATGAGATGAGTAAGATTATTTTGAGAATGAATGGATGTATGGATGGATGAAATAAATTCAGAATGTTTATCATGGTTCTTCTTCTTTGTACTTTGTAAACACTTTAAGTTTGAAGAGTTTCTTGAAGTGGATCATATTAGTACATTGTTTGATTGCTTTGCTTAATCCATTCCATAATTTAATTCCACATACATATATACTGAAGGTCTTAAGTGTTGTACGTGCGTACAAATGTTTTAAGTTAAATTTTTCTCTAAGATTATATTTCTCCTCTTTTTTTGAGAAGAATTGTATATTCTTGGGTAGCAGGTTATAGTTTGCTTTGTGTATAATTTTAGCTGTTTGCAAATTCACTATGTCGTGGAATTTCAGTATCTTTGATTCAATAAATAAAGGATTTGTATGTTAATAAAGTTGATTTGATTTCTCTATATCCAACATTATGTATTATTCTAACTGATCTTTTGTGTAACACCGTTAATGAATGAAGTGTACTTTTGTAGTTATTTCCCCATATTTCTACACAATAACTCAGATATGGTAACACTAGTGAGCAGCAGAGAATATGAAGAGATTTTTGGTCTAGAACAGTGGTTCTTAACCTAGGTGAGTCGGCATCAGGGGTTCGACGGAGCCTCCGCCACGGAGGTTAAGACACATCCGACTTATCGTGTAAATAAAAACTTCTCCCTATCGGCGTATTATGGATGACCCCCAAACAATGTTCCCTCTAATTTTCCATCTGATTTGCAGGTTGTTTGATCGATCGATTGAAACTTTTACTAGTAGATTGCAAAGGAAGAGAATACATTATATGAAACAATACAGTTTACACTGTACAGTACATATTCCGTACAATTGACCACTAAATGATAACACTCGAATAAGTTTTTCAACTTGTTTAAGTCGGGGTCCACGTCAATCAATTCATGGTAATGTGTGTAATTTGTTGAGAGTTCATGCAATGTGTTGGTTTTGCTCTTTGAACAAGGTGATGTTCATGCACGGTTCAATTTGTGCACAAGTAAAAAAACATAGAACTTTTTCTTGAATTGAAAAAACATTTTATTTTTCACTAAAGAAGGGTTCGGTGAATGCGCATATGTAACTGGTGGGGTTCGGTACCTCCAACAAGGTTAAGAACCACTGGTCTAGAACATGTTTTGCTTTATTCATTATTGACGTGTTTCTTGCTACTTTATGTTGTATATTTTTCACATGATATTTCCAGTTCAATTTATCATCAATCATTATACCTAGAAATTTGGTTTCATTTACTCTTTCAATTTCTATTCCGTCTATTTGTATTTGTGTTTGACTTTCTCTTCTACTGTTACCAAAAAGCATTATTTTAGTTTCACTGAGATTCAACGATAGTCTGTTTTTGTCAAACCATCTTTTTAATTTGTTCATTTATTCTGTTATTGTTTGTATTATCTTCTGTGTGTTCTCTCCTGAACAAAACGCTGTTGTAACATACGCAAATAATACTAACTTTAAATCTTTTGTTACTTTACAAATGTCATTTATATAGAGATTGAATAATTTAGGTCTAGTATTGATCCCTGAGGTACACCACAGGATATATTTAGCGTTGTAGATGTGTGTTCGCCTAGCTTCATGTATTGTTTCCTGTTTGTTAGATAACTTCTTTTCCAGTTTAAGACTAACCCTCTGATGCCATATCGTTCTAGTTTTTTGATTAAAATATTATAATAATTGTGTCAAATGCTTTAGTTAGATCCATAAACACTGCAGCCGCACAGTTTTTACTATCTATTGCATTGGTAATTTCTTCTGTAATTTCAATTTAAGCCATTGAAGTTGAAACATTAGCTCTGTATCCATTATCTTGCATAACGAGTAGAACCGCTATGGACAACTCATAGACGGAACGGCTCTTGTACATCTGGTTCCAGGCACGAAACAGAATGAAATATTGTAGACTTTTAAACCCGCAGCATCTGCAGTGAGCGAACTTGTCCAATAGATAGTGCCCTAGCACAAACAATAACACAGATTTTGAGCCCATGTGTCGGTGTTACCAATATGTAAGTTTGATGAATACAAAACATTATGGCCGTTAGCAGCACCTTTACATAAACCGCAGGGTTCAGAGCTTGGGAAAAAAAGGAACGATTTATAGTCCGGAAAATACA
This sequence comes from Nerophis lumbriciformis, assembly GCF_033978685.3. Lineage (NCBI taxonomy): Eukaryota > Metazoa > Chordata > Actinopteri > Syngnathiformes > Syngnathidae > Nerophis > Nerophis lumbriciformis. The sequence continues at coordinate 34,664,025 of NC_084549.2, read as the reverse complement.
ATACCTTGGTAACAATTCACAGTTTGCAAAAAAGGACAATAAAATACAAATTAGGAAGTGTTTTTGTTTTACTTACCAGTGGAACGTCTTCTTCTATGTTGGTACTGTAGGGCAGATTGGTGAAAATAGGGTCCATGTCCTGGACGTCTGTAATAGTGATAGCCAAGTTGGCGAGTCGAGACAGCGGTCTTATTTTATCTTGATCCTAACCAAAACCAAACACACATTAATGAATATTACTGGGTTATATCAGTGTTCATGCTTGTAGGTCATGTTGCTTATAGGCTAACCGTGGCATTAACAGTAAGCTGGTAGGTTGAGGTAGCCTCAAAATCCAGAGGTTTGATGACAGTGACGGTGCCTCGGGCTCCGTCAATGCTGAAGAAGGAAGAGGGTGGCTGGAAGGAGAAGAGGACACTGCCTCCAGTGCCCTGGTCTGGATCCGTAGCATTGACCATAAAAACTAGTTTGCCCACTGGTGTATTCTGAAAATCACATACAAGCAGACATACAGACAATAACTGACATTGAAAAAAAGCCAACAGCAAATACATTGTTAAGACCTAATCAGACCATTTGTCCCTCTAGCTACTCACTTAAAAAATAACTAGTAATAATCATTTTCTTGCATTGACTCATGACTAACTGTGTAGTTTACGCACACAATGCAACAGCAATTCTACAGGGATCTTTTTTCTCAACAAACACAAAACAAACGTCCTTAAACGTAAGCCTTGACTATTGTTGTTTGTATCAAGTATTAGTGTGAAGCTTGGCAGATATGGTTCACAATGTCAACTCACATTTCTATTGGTCTTAGTTATGGTCAATGCCTTTAAGCTGACAAAGACAAACAAGAGAAAGCTGTGCAAAGATACAGAGGGTCCCAGATAACACTGGTCTCTAAGTTGTATTCACATGAATTGGAACATTATCGTAAAAACAGTTCACACAAGAATACCTGCTGATACAAGGGATAATATGTCCCAACAAGTGTTCATCAGGATCACTATATTTTGCAATACTTTTAAAGGTGACTGGACTTTGTGGTATAAGTGTTGAATACCCTTCATCAACCTAATAAAACAACTTTTCAAGCAACCATGTTCTTTTAATGAAAGTACTAATTGCTGTACCACCAACATGATAGGAAGCTAGAACAAGATTATGCCAACAGCAGTATGTATTGTCTGCCCATTCAAGACATGTCCAATAACGCAAAACACAATTGTCTTTATAAAGCACTTGTCACAAACAAAGGGATTTAAGTACAAATAGTTTTCCACAGTGAGAGTGTAGGTCATGCACACACACATGGAGCAACAGCAACTTCTGTCTTCTTCAATTACAATGAAACAAGTCTGATAACAACTGAAGCAACTAAACCTGTAGGGTTTTATCTATGAAATAGTATAGTGCTGCAGAACATGTCTCTGCAAAGGTACAATTATAATGACAATAAACAAAAACAAAAATATATATATATATATTTCCCTTGGTTTGTCTTTGCAGTTTTCAGTATTCCAAGACTACAAAACTGCACTGTTCTTTGTCTCTTCACATAACATACATTTGGCATTCAGCTAAACATTCGGTCCATTGCTGTTCTGCTTTTATTTTGTTACTTGCCTCTTTTTGTGTTTATTTTTCTATGCTCATTAAGACCTACTGAAACCCACTACTACCGACCACACAGTCTGATAGTTTATATATCAATGATGAAATCTTAACATTGCAACACATGCCAATACGGCCGGGTTAGCTTACTAAAGTGCAATTTTAAATTTCGCAAGGAATATCCTGCTGAAAACGTCTCGGTATGATGACGCCTGCGCGTGACGTCACGGATTGTAGAGGACATTTTGGGACAGCATGGTGGCCAGCTATTAAGTCCTCTGTTTTCATCGCAAAATTCCACAGTATTCTGGACATCTGTGTTGGTGAATCTTTTGCAATTTGTTCAATGAACAATGGACACAGCAAAGAAGAAAGCTGTAGGTGGGAAGCAGTGTATTGCGGCAGGTGTTGTGCCGGATAACACACCCCCGCCGTAGAATGCACTCCCTGACTGTTGTGCCAGATAACACTGCCGGTGTTTCATTGTTTACATTCCCGGAAGATGACAGTCAAGCTTTACCGTTGGCTTGTGGAGAACTGGGACAACAGAGACTCTTACCAGGAGGACTTTGAGTTGGATACACAGACGCGGTACCGTGAGTACGCATGCAGTTGCGGCTTCCAAACATTTGATCGCTTGCCCGTACGTGTGTGCCGCTATGTGTATGTCACGTACGTAACTTTGGGGACTTTGGGGAAATATATGTGCTGTATGAACTTTGGGGAGGTGAACGGTACTTTGGCCTGTAGGATTGAGTGTGTTGTGCAGGTGTTTGAGTTGTATTGGCGGGTTATATGGACGGGAGGGGGGAGATGTTTGTTATGCGGGATTAATTTGTGGCATATTAAATATAAGCCTGGTTGTGTTGTGGCTAATAGAGTATATATATGTCTTGTGTTTATTTACTGTTTTAGTCATTCCCAGCTGAATATCAGGTCCCATCCGCCTCTCACAGCATCTTCCCTATCTGAATCACTCCCACTGTCCTGTAGTCCTTCACTCTCACTTTCCTCATCCTCGAATTTATCATCCTCGCTCAAATTAATGGGGAAATTGTCGCTTTCTCGGTCCGAATCGCTCTCGCTGCTGGTGGCCATGATTGTAAACAATGTGCAAATGTGAGGAGCTCCACAACCTGTGACGTCACGCGCATATCGTCTGCTTCATTTCGGTACAGGCAAGGCTTTTATATCAGCGACCAAAAGTTGTGAACTTTATTGTCGATGTTCTCTACTAAATCCTTTCAGCAAAAATATGGCAATATCGCGAAATGATCAAGTATGACACATAGAATGGACCTGCTATCCCCGTTTAAATAAGAAAATCGCATTTCAGTAGGCCTTTAATTTCTGGTCGGAGGTGGTTTCGCCTGTTCCTCATTGTACTCAACCACCCTTCTAATACCACGAGTCTACAGCGAGTATACACAGGTGTGTTGCTAAATGTCGTCATCATTCACCTGTACTGCACTTTTCACTTCCATTGGTATCGATTGTCACTACTGTTTTTTCTTGTGTCTTGTGGTGCCGTTTTTGGCTGTTTTTGCTTGTTGCCCATTTTAGTATCTCCTGTGTTGATAGCTTCTTATTAGATTGTTTTGTTAGTTGCCCCTTTTTTGGCGGGTTGAAAAAAAAAACTGCATCTGCACATCTATACGATCAATAAATAGACTTGTCCAGACGGAAACAGCATACTTGCATAAAGTCTGTCATCTTTCTCTACACACCAAACTTAACACAAGAAGAAAATGATGCTGAGCGCACGCAAAAACCCGCGTCTCTTGCCTGAACTGACGACGAGGTAGGATTACTTCTGTGACTCACATTAGATTTTAAGACAAGACAATATCAGGAGAATGTCAACAAGCAGTCTCCTTTGTTCTTTTGGTCATGTGATGGTGAATGTGCGGGGAATCATTGTTCTCAAAAAGTAGTGGTTTGCTTGTCATTATGACACTGACAATGATTTTCCTACTCTGAAATTGAAACAATAAAATCATTTACCAATCCGAACTAAAAAACGCTAGAGTATTTCTCAGTACGCTATATACTGACTGGAATAGCGAACAATTGTGCTTTTAAGTCTCCAACCACGGTCCATGGTATATTCTACTGTTTCAACGTGCAAGTTTTGTCTTTTTGGCCATTTTCCTTAAATGTAGCAGTCCGTATTTTGAAATGTTCCGTATTTTGAAATGTAAAAAGCTCCTCATTTTATTGATCCATCAAATGCAAACGGAAAAAAACAGTGTAGAGACATGTCTGTTGCAATAAAGTCAAATACTGTAGCTGAATTATGTGCAGCTGGCGCAAGCTTGATTCCTGGGTCAAAACCTAATTCACTATCACCCATGGCAATCAGTCTAGCCATATTATAGGGACTATCCCACATTCGGTCCTTTGCTGTTCCCACAACCCTAATATAGATGCGCATGTAAAAAAAAAGATGAAAAGATGAAAGACATACCCTAGATGTTTACTCAATCGGCTTCCTTTTTTTTTAAGGGCTGTCAAATTTAACACTTTAATTAACATATACCAATACATAGTAATGATTAGACAACATTATCACATTAAACATGTATAAAACACACATTAGTCAGGAAATGTGTTTTGATCTTAACAGCGGATGGTAGGTCTGGATGATTATGTCAAAAATATTAATTATGATGATTTTGATTGATATTGGAATCACAATTAATAACACCATTATTCATTTGTTTGAAAACATGAGTATTAATTGCACCACCAAACCTCAACTTTAAATATAATTTAAAAGAACAACCAAATATTAATTAGTAACGAATAAACAACAAATAAAATAATAATAATAGTAACAACAATAAAGTAAAATAAAACAATAGCAATATGAGAAAAATTCAGTTTTTTACCTATTACACATATTTTATCACTATACAGTGTGTTCTTTTTGTGTCAAAAATAAAATATTATAAAATGTTTGTTAAATGAATGCAAACATTTTGCATGTATTAGTGTAATACAGCTTTGGACAAATTTGACCAATATTTTAAGTCAAAGTATAATCATTTTGTAAATGTATAAATTAGTGCTTTAAAGGGGCTGTTTGCAACATTTACACAGATGCCTCCATGGGGCCCTAAGGAAAATTGGATTTTGGTGCCCTCTATATTTGATTTTTGGGTACTCTATTTATTTTGGGGCCCTCTATTTCTGCCAATAATATTGATTGTTGATGAACCACACACCTACTATAAAGTCATTGCGGCTCTGGCAGTGTTATTTACATTATACTATTGTTCGCCTGGCATGTATTTACATATGATATGCCATTTATAAATACGTAATGAATGCTGTCCAGGGTGCCACATATGGTTCCTAATTTCAAAATGTAGAACATTCAGCTCCAAGAGTGGCCTGGGGTTGAACGTTCCAAGTAGTAAAACTTTGTATTTACACAGAACATCAGAGGGTCAAATGTGCGAGAAAATGAGAGCAGACAGTGTTGACAAACAATGTTGCAACCTTGTGTGGGAACCGCATGTGCAGAAACACAAAAGAAGAATCCCTGTGGGATGCAGAAACTGGCAGAGAAATTTTCCGTGCAACAATCATATTGTTGTTACTCAGCCAGCGTTTGTGGGTCTGATGGACCTGTTGCATTTTGTGGCTTTTAATGCCCCATAATCAAACACTTTTATGTTAAAATACTGAACAGATATTTATTGGGATAAGGTAAACATCTGTTCAGTATTTTAACAAAAAAGTGTTTGATTGTGAGGCAATAAAAGCCACAAAATGCAACGGGTCCATCAGACCCACAAACGCTGGCTGAGTAACAACAATATGAACATTACACAAGGGTTAAATACAAGTAGGTTTATCGCAGTACAAACTGAGATAAAGCCATTTTTCAAGGGTAATCGCCAATATATTATATCGACGCGGAAGCACACACATTGCGGCGCTCTTTTTGCCGCATAGCAGAGCGTTGATTTTGATGTAACAACAATCTTTTGTACCAAAATAACACTCCAGTTTGCATTGATTAAAGCAAGCTATAACAGACTGAACAACAACACATAACTTCAACTACTTCATCAGTCCCCACATCAGACCGCGACGACAATGCAAGAAAAAGTACAAACGATAAAACATTGAATATTAAGAGTATGTAAAATTAGACGCGGGCAGTACGGTGGAGCAGGGGTTAGTGCATGTGCCTCGCTATACGAAGGTCCTGAGTAATCCTGAGTTCAATCCCAGGCTCGGGATCTTTTTGTGTGGAGTTTGCCTGTTCTCCCCGTGACTGTGTGGGTTCCCTCCGGGTACTCCGGCTTCCTCCCACCTCCAAAGGACATGCACCTGGGGATAGGTCGATTGGCAACACTAAATTGGCCCTAGTGTGTGAATGTGAGTGTGAATGTTGTCTGTCTATCTGTGTTGGCCCTGCGATGAGGTGGCGACTTGTCCAGGGTGTACACCGCCTTCCGCTCATGTGCAGCTGGGATAGGCTCCAGCAACCCCCGCGACCCCAAACGAGACAAGCGGTAGAAAATGGATGGATGGATGGATGAAAAATTTGACTCCTACATTGTTTACTTTCCTGACGACTTCCTTAAAGCCTTGTAATAAAGTAGAGATATCAAGCAGCTAAACTGCGCCAAACATGGGGAAGTGTGCCGAGAGTGTTTGGCATACATCACCCATTACACATTATAATGGATTTATATATGTGTATTTTTTAAATATATATGTTTTTTTATGTCCAAAAAGTTCAATGAGTGGGATGCGTCTTAAGTGTGACCATATAATGACTTTATTTGTTGGTTTTAGTTCATTTACATTACGAGTGGGGAAAGTTGTTTGGATTGGGGCTTAAATATTGATGCTGTAAACTTATGGTCGTTAGCTTGTGACTTTTTGCATTGAAACATGTTACTGTGAGAAAGTTGCAAACAGCACCATTAAGTACATTACGCTTTTAAAAACAGGACCTTTTTGAAACCTTTTTTGTGTTAGCGCAGTCAGATTGGATGTTGTGCACGTGGCTGTTATTGTGACGGGCAAAGTGTGCTGTTGTTCTGAGCTTGACGAGTGTGGAAAGGAGTAGAGAGAGTTGAGAGGGTCGCTCAAGTTGCGACTGTTGTCCTGTTTGTACGTTGGTCTTACATCGATGATGTCGTTCACAATAACACAAGCAGATGAGATGTGAACTAGGGATTGAACCCACAACATTTGTGTTGAGAGACAGAAAGTCTGCAATTGTTTACAATTGAATGTCAACCTACATAGTATCAGTATTTAATACTTATTGTGACAAATACATGTTGTTCTGGTAACTTGGGTTTGTAAAAGAGTAAAAAATAGGAGTGTGGGTACCTTCAGAATTTTTGTTTGCAAAGTTGCCAAGCACTCAGTCCAATAGACAAATATTAGGTACTGTCTGCGTATGTAGACAACATCTGAAGTTGGTAAGTGTGTGATGCAACAAGGCATAGAACCTGCAAGCAAGCTCATATCTCAATCTGCACAACAGCTTTTAAAACAATGCCTCATTAAAGTTTGAGACACCGTTGGGAGAGTGGCCGTGCCAGCAACCTGAGGGTTCCTGGTTCGATCCCCAGCTTCTACCAACCTAGTCACGCACGTTTGTTGTGTCCTTGAGCAAGACACTTCACCCTTGCTCCTGGTGGGTCATGGTTAGTGCCTTGCATGGCAGCTTCTGCCATCAGTGTGTGAAAGTGTGTGAATGGGTGAATGTGGAAATAGTGTCAAAGCGCTTTGAGTACCGTATTTTTCGGAGTATAAGTCGCACCGGAGTATAAGTCGCACCTGCCAAAAATGCATAATAAAGAAGGAAAAAAACATATATACGTCACACTGGAGTATAAGTCGCATTTTTTGGGGAAATGTATTTGATAAAACCCAACACCAAGAATAGACATTTGAAAGGCAATTTAAAATAAATAAAGAATAGTGAACAACAGGCTGAATAAGTGTACGTTATATGAGGCATAAATAACCAACTGAGAACGTGCCTGGTATGTTAACGTAACATATTATGGTAAGAGTCATTCAAATAACTATAACATATAGAACATGCTATACGTTTACCAAACAATCTGTTACTCCTAATCGCTAAATCCCATGAAATCGTATACGTCTAGTCTCTTACGTGAATGAGCTAAATACTATTATTTGATATTTTACGGTAATGTGTTAATAATTTCACACATAAGTCGCTTCTGAGTATAAGTCGCACCCCCGGCCAAACTATGAAAAAAACTGCAATTTATAGTCCGAAAAATACGGTACCTTGAAGGTAGAAAAGCGCTATAATCCATTTACCATTTAAAGTAATCTCTACAAAAGGCTTTGCAATTATGCACATAAGTAACAATTTGGATCGTTAACATCAGGGGTGTCCACTGAAGGCTGTACACGAAAGTCAAAGCATGCAGGGGCCATTTTGATGTTTTATTTTGTAAAAAAAAAAAATGCTTACAAAAAGGCATTATATATATTTAAAGACAAAACATAAAGTTAACTTTGTGTTATAGGTGACAGAGCATATTATTATTAGGTTTTTCAGGTTTTTGTAATAGCATTACAACTCTTTGCTTCTTTCTGGCATTTGTATTATGTTTTTTTTGTTTGATTTTATTTCGACAATACGCTTGCCCGGGGCACACTTTGGACAACCCTGGTTTAGATGCTGCAGCGCCAAAGAGTTCAAAGCAGTTCAAGGAACGTTCAAAGCTTTTCTTGAGAAGCACACACAAGTGTCATTGTGTGCCACAGTTGCATTATTGAGGTTAGCAGGTTGATATGTGAGGGTGGGAATCATCTCTGAAGTGTTATTAGACTCAAGGGTTTCTGATGCCCGAGAACAGGATTACATTATCTATTGTCTGTTTGCATTTATTCATTTCACTGTCCTTTTAATCTCAATTTGAGGCTAAGAAAGTCACAACGCCCTGCTTGCAAAAACAACATATTTCAACACATAACACAATCAAACGAGGCTGCCTTTGAAAAATCACATTCAATTGTGTGTGATTGGTTATCAGGGTATTTTTGTGTTGTACAGTAAATGCCACTTTGAGTCTGTGATAATGCAAATAAACATTTGTCAGTGGAACCCATTTTCCACCGGTTCTTATTGATGGATTTTCTCTTAAGTCCATGTCTGCCACCATAGTGCACATACAACAGCACGACCTCTTGAAGTGTGCGATGGCGCTAATGGCTATCAAACATTGTTTTTACCCTCCTGTACCTTTCGCCAGTTGTCAGTGACCTCACGATCCAACCATTGATTGTACTTTTCTGATAGAGAGAGCAGGTCAATAAGGGTGACAAGGCAGAAAATGCTTGACAATGAATACCTCTGTTTGTATTAGCCCGGGACACTCTCCAATCACACCTTTACAATGGAGTGCGACACAATAGACTATGTGGAGCGAGGGACGATTGGAAATGTGCCTGTGTTGAGAAATGCACTGTGTATGTCACTGTCTCTTAATTCACCAGCGCAAAAGTCAATCGGTTAGGTATGGCTCATATATTACTCTATCTAAGCCTGCACAGAGGCGCGCTGCAGTTGAATTGATCTACTTCCTTTTGGACACCGAGAGCTTAGTAGAGAGACATTTGGAGAGAGATCAGGTGAGTCCCCTGCTGTGACTTGTGTGAACAACACTGCCGACATTGTCCTTGCACCTTTTGACTTGTGCTATCCCAGCTGACTGGTCACCAGCCAAACAATCATTCACACTTACATTGACAACTATGAAAAATCTAGACCGGTGGTGTCAAACTAATTTTAGATCGGGGGCCACATGGAGAAAAATCTACTCCCACGTGAGCCGGACTGGTAAAATCAAGGCCCATCCATCCATTTACTACCGCAGGGGGTGCTGGAGCCTATCTCAGCTGCATTCAGGCGGAAGGCGGGGTACACCCTGGACAAGTCGCCACCTCATCACGGCCCGATAACTTAAAAATAAAGACAACTTCAGATTGTTTTCTTTGTTTAAAAATAGAACAAGGGGACGGCGTGGCGAAGTTGGTAGAGTGGCCGTGCCAGCAATCAGAGGGTTGCTGGTTACTGGGGTTCAATCCCCACCTTCTACCATCCTAGTCACGTCCGTTGTGTCCTTGGGCAAGACACTTCACCCTTGCTCCTGATGGGTGCTGTTTAGTGCCTTGCATGGCAGCTCCCGCCATCAGTGTGTGAATGTGTGTGTGAATGGGTGAATGTGGAAATACTGTCAAAGCGCTTTGAGTACCTTGAAGGTAGAAAAGCGCTATACAAGTATAACCCATTCATCATTATTTATTATTATAACAAACACATTCTGAAATTGTACAAATCATAATGTTGTTGTTGTTTTTTTTACACTTACATAATAATAGTATTCTATCTTTATTTGTCGTTATTTATATTTTCTGAATAAATTATGTGATAATGTTCATCAGTCAACTCATTGGTGTTAATTTTCAATCTATCAAGATAAAACAATCATATCAAAATCAAATTACAGTATGTTATTTTTGTAGTTTGATCATTTTCCGCGACTGATTTATTTTGTACATATCTACAAAGATACAACAAATTACTATTGCGACATCCAGTGGACACATTTAGAACAGCTGTTTCTTTCATTCAAAAATTTCAGGTTAATTGTTATACTTAGCAAACTCATCCCGCGGGCCGGATAAAACCTGTTTGCGGCCCTGATCCGGCCCTCAGGCCGAACGTTTGGCACCCCTAATCTAGACCGTCCAATTAGCCCGACATGCATATTTTCGGAATGTGAAAGGAAACCTGAAAACACACTCACACAGAGACGACGAAAAGGAGATTCCAACCGGACTGTGCAGTCAAAATGCTGCCAAAAATGCTAACCGCCAGTCCAATCTGTCACAGTCATCATCACCATTTTTGCCATCCACTGTCAGGTACTCAAGATAACAGTATGTGGTTTTACAAATTCAAATTCAACAAGCCCTATAAACCGAGGTGCACATTGGGGACATGTGGTCAGGGGAGGCAACTGTGGCAGAGTCTCCTTTGTCATGATGATGATGAAAACAGAAAAGTAAACAAGTAAAAGTAAATGTAAATTTTGTCCAAAATACTAAAATAAATATTTGTTCTGTATAATTTGTCATGATCTCACATGACAGTTTATACATTATTTATAATTAAATTCCTGTAATTATGTATTTTTTAAAATGTTTGTTATTTTATTTTTTCAGCGCTCATATGTTTTTCACATCCTGTTATTCCTCACAGAGGCACCGCCACAATAGGGCTGTGATTACGCCTACACGGCTTTACAAGGTTCATCGTACTGCCCAAACCACTTACCCTTTGGTCCAGTGTTGTTTATCCTCACCTGTTTCCTGACTGGCAATCAGACAAAACAGGAGACCTCTCATCATCATTTTGCTTCATACCTTAAGGTGCTGCATAGCTTTCCCAATGCTTCCTGTGCCCGGCTACTTTTGTGCACTCTCTTGCTGCACTACTTATGTTGTGTTTTCCCGTAACTTGGCCTGCCGTTTCTGTACTCAGGGGTCCGGACCAAGGCAATTGCAATGGCCCGCAGCCTCGGACAGAACATTTCTTATTTGCTTTCCACTGTCATAAAAACATGTGCATTATACGTGTATGTGAATGGACAGACAGGTGCATGATTAAACAAATGTTATGGGTCAAAGTGGGCCATAGAATTAAAAAAATGTATTCCTTTATTGATGCAGAGGCACATGGCAAGTCCACCTTGTTGACCTCACCTTAGATTACAGAATGAACAAAGGGGTAACAGAGCTGAATACAGTATCATGTATCCCTGTGATGATTAATTATTTTTGTCTCTGGAGTGCCTGGTGGAATAATTGTGGCAATGATGCTCCGTCCAACACTTCTTTAGTCCATTAACATGCCACTACATTGATGATAGGCATGTAGCCAAATATGTTGAGACTGGAGAATAAAGACAAATTATGCTCTCATGATGCATGAGGTAAAAGCATACAATTAGAGAGACAATGTTTCACGTTAAATATGCAAATTGTCCAAATGACTCTTTGCAGTGGAGTCAGTTTAATGTGAAACTCATAGCAACAAAGCCAAACACGATTACAAAATAAACCACACACATATTTTGTTGCACAATCCCATAGTTTTGATAAAATTACCATAATAAAAAATAAAATGGGATTAATCACACTTTTGAATTGTGATTAATCACGATTAAACGTATGTGCATAGTTTAACATAAATGCAAATGTATTGTCTGAATGTCATGCAAGAACATTTGGTAAATGTTTTACTTGAATGTTCGCCATTTATTTGATCTGAATCTGAACAGTTTTAATCTGAAGCGAAATGTACTAGAGAGCACACCAGTCGAGTCTCCTCACTCATTTTAGCACAAACGTACGCATTGACTTGATTACTGACTGTATCACAACCTGCGTCACCTTCTCTGTAACCATCCACCGGTAAGTTAAAGGACTATGTTGGTTCTAAATAAATTAAATGGTTAATATGCGTTGATACAAGATTTATGCAATCGTTTTTTTATCATTTGTGTAATATTATGTTAAATTTGACTACCCTGATACAAACAGATTGAATAGAATTCAAATGTCAAGATATGAATTTTAACTGAATTAGAGATACCCTCATAACATTATATATGTTTATTAATTGGTTTGCTATGAAATACAGTATGAACTACCTGTCATAAACTTTTCTTTCTTTCTTTAGTTTATTTTGAACATGAACACACTTACATCATAATACATCACACAATTTCATATCATTTCATTTTACATCATGCCCAAAAAGGAGTAGGAAGAAGCAAAGCTTATTTAATCCTACCCCTTTCCCACTTCAAGCGTTTACGAATATATAGAATCATTTACTGACCTTTTTATATAATAAAATAACATCTATGAATTAGTATACAACAGTTTTGTAATATGTAATTAATTAATTAATTCAGTCATTATTAACATACTGAGATGAAGAATATCTTATTTTCAATAAGGTTGAAAGTATTTCTCATAATTCTTCTTTTTTGTACTCTGTAAGCACTATTATTTTGAACAACCTCTTAAACTGGATCATATCAGTACAATTTTTAACTTCTTTACTTAATCCATTCCATAATTTAATTCCACATACTGATATGCTAAAAGTTCTAAGTGTTGTACGTGCATATAAATGTTTTGAATTATTTTTTCCTCTAAGGTTATATTTCTCCTCTTTAGTTGAGAAGAATTGTTGTACATTCTTTGGTAGCAGGTTATAGTTTGCTTTGTACATCATTTTAGCTGTTTGCAATTTTACCAAATCACCAAACTTTAATATTTCTGACTTAATAAATAAAGGGTTTGTGTGTTCTCTATATCCAACATTATGTATTATTCTAACTGATCTTTTTTGTAACACGGTTAGCGAATGTAGCGCACATTTGTAGTTATTTCCCCATATTTCTGCACAATAACTCAGATATGGTAACACTAGCGAGCAGTAGAGAATATGTAGTGATTTTTGGCCCAGGACATATTTTGCTTTATTCATTATTGAAATGTCTTTTGCCACCTTATGTTGTATGTTTTGTATATGAGATTTCCAGTTCATTTGATCATCTATTAATACTCCCAAAAATCTAGTTTCTTTTACCCTTTCTATGTCTACTTCGTCTATTTGTATTTGTGTATGATGCTCTTTTCTACTATTACCAAATAGCATTATTTTAGTTTTACTGAGATTCAAAGATAGTCTGTTTTTGTCAAACCATCTTTTTAATTTGTTCATTTCTTCCGTTATTATTTGTATTATCTTCTGTGTGCTCTCTCCTGAACAGAAAGCAGTTGTGTCGTCTGCAAATAAAACCAACTTTAAGTCCTTCGTAACCTTACAAATGTCGTTTATATAAAGATTGAACAATCTTGACCCCAGTATTGACCCCTGGGTCAATACTGTCAGATTATTCTATCAAAATTAAACATATCTTGTTCCTATTGTCTCGATTTGAAACGGTAATCCAAAGATGGATATTACAAACACAAAAATGGTGACCAGCCCTTTTTTTGTTGATGCACTGAAATGTGTCTTAACCACAGAAACAAAAGGCTTTGGAATCAAATAACGTATGCCAATTCCCCTCATTGGTTGCTAGTTGAGTTACTTTTTGGTGAGGAAGGGCTGTCAAAAGTGATTTTTTTTTTACTTGGAACATGGATGACTGATGAAAGCCATGAATAATACAATACTTTTTTTGTAAAATAAAAAATATTAAAGATATGGTGATTTACAGGGGTCCAAGTCTAGACCACTGCTGTTCACAGAGGCACCGCCACAATAGGGCTGTGATTACGCCTACACGGCTTTACAAGGTTCATCGTACTGCCCAAACTGCCTGCTTTGCTTCCAACCAAGCCGGCATCCGGTAATTTTAACAGCTCTGCTTCCCGCCTTTTCATTGCATGCCTTTTCACAGCATCAGCTCCCTCTATGACGACCTACCACCTGTGGTGCCTTGTCAGACTTGTTCGTTTTGATGCATTCGAAGTCAAGTGATGCACATTTAAAAGTAAATCATTATAGAGGTTGGAGTGGTGGAATTATTTAACTACAAATGAAATACTGGCTATAGTATTGCTTTTATTGTATGATAGAGTTGACCTATAAACACTGTGTTAAAGCAACTTAACATAACTTTTACTGAGCAGCAGAGGCCAACATGTGCCTGGAAATTCACCAGTGCACCCCTCGATTGAATCCAACAGCCCACTTTTTGTAAACCTTGTATGTTTTAGAAATTAACTGTCATGAGCCTTATCTAAAAACCAGGTGAAACACAAAGTAATGCAAAATGGTGCCTATATATGTGATGTCATTTAGAGCAATGGTTAGGATTTCATTGTGTGCAGCTCTGGCAAAAGGCCAAAGCTAAGGAATGACTTAAATTAATCATAGAGGTGACATAAAAAGCCATATTTCACATTGGAAATTAGCCTTTCAATAATTCACAGCTTTTGAAACAAGACAGAGTTTCCTTCTTCCACATAAATCCAACAGTAAATGGAGAACATTCTACATCAAAAGTGATTTATATCGAGTGAAATACCTTGGCTAAAAGCCAACAAGTAGTTTAGTTAAATGTAGGTTATTTGTTTATATTTGTACATTGTGAAAAACACATGCTTGATTTGATATTTACGTCTAAAAAGCTTATGATGCCATATAAGTTCTGAGAAGATCCTGTAGACAGCCAAAAAAAGATGTCACATGACTGTGTGGGCCAGTCAGGTACAATCCTACAAAAATGAAAACTCTATTTATTGCAAATACTTCCTTTAATAGGTTACTTCATGTCACCACATGCCTCAGGCTCAGGGGAGACATACACTTTAAATCACATGCCAGCACGGATGCATCCACATGCTGATAGAACAGTTCAGCTAATAAAAAAAGAAGCATTTGCACTCACAGGGAGGGATGGTTGTGACAGGGCTTCCTTGGGAGACTGTGCCTTCCCATGGGCTCCTGCACGGAGCTGTGATATTGAGATGAGCTGTGGCTGATCTCTGAAACCTATCCTTCAGAGCTCTTTAACCTAAACAGGCCCAGGGGTAAAATCTGGGTATCCGAGGGCTTTCCACCAGTAAGGGACTGAGCACAGTTTGCTCCAAAATGTCGGCTGATTCACAATGACAATGTACTGACAAACGGTGTGTGTGCTTTTCTTTAGTCCAACCCCAATGTCATTTGATATGAAATAAATATTATTTATAATTAACATGAATTATCCATCCATCCATCCATTTTCTACCGCTTGTCCCCATTAATTATAATCAACGTAATTAAATTAACATAATTATTTTCCCCCAGAATTAATGAAGGTTTCTGACTCTAAATGTTACCATCAAGGAGTTGAGTTTAGTCTATTATGTTAGTTGTTTGAGTTTGGCCATGCTGTGTATAAATAATACCTCGCATTAAACATAATGTGTAACAAAGAAGCGCTACCAACCCATTCCAAACATGGCACTCAATTTCTTCAAGTACAAAACCTATTGGGATTTTATAACATTACTGTTAAAGGGGTTATATCATGATTTTAAATCTACATTTAAAGGGGCAAACATTTCATAAAGCAAAATAATTGCCCAGCCGTGGTCATAAAAAATTGAAAATTATCTGTCTAGGGTACACCTATGAATGATGAAAAATTATATCTATCTGTGATTGATTGCGATTTATTTTGAGTTAACTACGAACAAAAATATTTTAATTAACAGTCCTAATATATATATATATATATATATATATATATATATATATATATATATATATGTATGTATTATATATATATGCTATATATTATTATAGCAGCATTACAGAACATAAAAAAAGTGCACAAAGCGACTTTTATAATATTGACGCTCATCATTGCGGGGTTTCCTGAACGCAGCTTTGCTCGCTGTGTTAGTCATTAGTGCATGATGAGGAAGTGCTCTGTTGTTGTGGGTACTGGCTGGCACTCCGCTGCTAGTGGTGTTATGAAGGCTGCTGTTGACATGTTAAGGTCAGTAATAAATTTCAAAAAGAGCGTTGGACTCCGTGTGCTTCTGTTAGGATGCTACATTACTTACAAGAAGATACTTATTCAGTATCATTGCCAATCACTCGTTGCATGTTGCTGCGACTGCATTCATGTAGCACTGTTACTACCGCTTACATTAGCACTGGTGCCAATATGGGACCGGGTTTTGGCGCACATCACTAGTCGTGACGCGCCACAGAGGTCTGTTGGCCACAGTTTGCTGTGGGACTTTGGACACAGTGCTTCTACCAGTTAGCCCGGACAGGAAGCCTCCCTCACTGCCTCCGTCTGGAAACAGTAATGATCATTTCAAAGGTTGAACTACGGAAACCTTGTCACAATGTTTTTGTTCCCCTAGATCAGGGGTCAGCGACCCCCGGCTGTAGAGCCGCATGCGACTCTTTAGCGATGCCCTAGTGGATCCCTGGAGCTTTTTCAAAAATGTGTAAAAATGGAAAAAGATGAGGGAAAAATATATATTTTTGTTTTAATATGGTTTCTGTAGGAGGACAAACATGATAAAAACCATGCTAATTGTTAGAAATTCCACTGTTTGTTATAGATCCTTCACTGATGAGAGTATTTGGCAAGCACCGTTTTGTCCCACTATTTTCAGCGGTCCTTGGTCCTTGAACTCACCATAGTTTGTTAACATGTACAACTTTCTCCGACCCTGCCACAGAAAGGCGTGTTTTATGCCCCTCCTTCTTTGTATAATTTTGTCCACAAATTTTTTTATGCTGTGCATGAATGCACAAAGGGCAGCACGGTGCGAGAGGGGTTAGTGCATCTGCCTCACAATACGAAGGTCCTGAGTAGTCTTGGGTTCAATCCCGGGCTCGGGATCTTTCTGTGTGGAGTTTGCATGTTCTCCCCGTGACTGCGTGGGTTCCCTCCAGGTACTCCGGCTTCCTCCCACCTCCAAAGACATGCACCTGGGGATAAGTTGATTGGCAACACTAAAATTGGCCCTAGTGTGTGAATGTGGGTGTGAATGTTGTCTGTCTATCTGTGTTGGCCCTGCGATGAGGTGTCGACTTGTCCAGGGTGTACACCGCCTTCCGCCCGATTGTAGCTGAGATAGGCTCCAGCGCCCCCCGCTACCCCAAAAGGGAATAAGCGGTAGAAAATGGATGGATGGATGGATGAATGCACAAAGGTGAGCTTTGTTGATGTTATTGTTCAAGTGCTAGCCAGGCATATTTGGTCACTGCATGACTGCAAGCTAATCAATGCTAACATGCTATTTAGGCTAGCTGTATGTACTCGTGTGTATGTATATTTGAGCTCATTAAAGGCCTACTGAAATGCGATTTTCTTATTTAAACGGGGATAGCAGGTCCATTCTATGTGTCATACTTGATCATATCGCGATATTGCCATATTTTTGCTGAAAGGATTTAGTAGAGAACATTGACGATAAAGTTCGCAACTTTTGGTCGCTGATAAAAAAGCCTTGCCTGTACCGGAAGTAGCAGACGATATGCGTGTGACGTCACCGATTGTGGAGCTCCTCACATCTGCACATTGTTTACAATCATGGCCACCGAGAAAGCGACGATTTCCCCATTCATTTGAGCGAGGATGAAAGATTTGTGGATGAGGAAAGTGAGAATGAAGGACTAGAGGGCAGTGGGAGCGATTCAGATAGGGAAGATGCTGTGAGAGGCGGGTGGGACCTGATATTCAGCTGGGAATGACTAAAACAGTAAATAAACACAAGACATATATATATACTCTATTAGCCACAACACAACCAGGCTTATATTTAATATGCCACAAATTAATCCCACATAAACACCTCCCGTCCATATAACCCGCCAATACAACTCAAACACCTGCACAACACAATCAATCCCACAGCCCAAAGTACCGTTCACCTCCCCAAAGTTCATACAGCACATATATTTCCCCAAAGTCCCCAAAGTTACGTACGTGACATGCACATAGCGGCACGTACGTACGGGCAAGCGATCAAATGTTTGGAAGCCGCAGCTGCGTACTCACGGCACCGTGTCTGCGTATCCAACTCAAAGTCCTCCTGGTAAGAGTCTCTGTTGTCCCAGTTCTCCACAGGCCAATGGTAAAGCTTGACTGTCATCTTCCGGGAAGGTAAACAATGAAACACCGGCTGTGTTTGTGTTGCTGCAGCCGCCCGCAATACACCGCTTCCCACCTACAGCTTTCTTCTTTGCTGTCTTCATTGTTCATTGAACAAATTGCAAAAGATTCACCAACACAGACGTCCAGAATACTGTGGAATTTTGCGGTGAAAACAGACGACAGACACCCTTGCTCCTGATGGGCCTGGTTAGCGCCGTGCATGGCAGCTCCCGCCATCAGTGTGTGAATGTGTGTGTGTGAATGGGTGAATGTGGAAAATAGTGTCAAAGCACTTTGAGCTCCTTAAAAAAAGGTAGAGAAGCGCTATACAAGTATGACCCATTTACCATTTACCATAATCCTGTTGAACTGGTGATTGAAATCCTGGGCTTTTCCAAACACTGCTTTTGTAACATAACAATATCCTGTTGCTGCATGCATGAGTTGCTTGTATCGATAGTCAAGGAAGAAGGCAAGTTTTATTGCTTACAGACCGTTCGAATAAAAGTGCCACCTATCAACTGCAAACTGCACGTTTAAACATTTCCTGCACTAGTGAAAATCAGGGACCAAGAAGTGCAAGCCTCACCGAGCACATCAACTCAGTGAACAAAAACATCAAGTTCACACGAGAGTATGTCAAAGACAGTAAGTTGCCTTATTTGGACTGTGATGTCCAAATTGGAGAAAACAGGGCCTACATGTCGGGGTTTACCGAAAACCCACACATACTGATCAATACCTACTTTTTGACTCACACCACTCACTGGAACACAAGCTGGGCGTTATCAGAACCCTACTACACAGAGCTGAAAATGTTCCTACCAGCCAAAAAATGAATGCACTGATTCATATATTGGGGAAACAAAACAACCACTAAGCCAACGCATGGCATAGCATAAACTCTTCAGGCCAAGACTCAGCTGTCTACCTGCACCTCAGGGAGAAACAAAACTCCTTTGAGAACAAAAATGTACAGATTCTGGACAGGGAGGACGGATGGCACGGAAGAGGAATGAGGGAAGTCATCTATGTCAAGGTTGAAAAATCATCCCTGAACTGAAAAGGTGGTCTGTGACACCACCTGTCTCCCACATACAACACTGTCCTTTCAACCATTCCTAAAAGATTCTGCAATTTAGCCTCCAACAAATAACAGGAGTTAGAAACATTCGTGACCAGAATGCCATTTGTACTATTTGTTTTCAACTGAATGGAATGCTTACGTGGGGGATTCCGACTATTTTGGACTGGCAGTAGTCGATCCACTGCGATCGTTCTGCCACACAATACCACAATGCTAACGAGGGGAAATTACACTTCAAAGACTGTCGTTGGCTTTGACAGTGGGATTGCTTCTGTTAGGAACTCGTATGGCTGTAGTTTTTGAGACCCCAAAATGCAGGAACCAGGAGAGCGACAAGGAGGTAAGATGATTTTATTATCATCAACAGAAAATAACTCAGTCTTGCATGTAAGCGTTCCAAACACAAGGCGATATTAGAGCACTGAGGAGTGCTCAAGACAAGGCATAAATACAACTTATGCTGATTGGCAGCCGGTGTGGACCGGCTGCAGATCAACGGCAGGTGAGGAGAAAACAGTGCTCCGCGGAAAAAACAGGAAATGGAATAAAATAAGAGCCCTGACGGGAAGTACAAAAAAACAAAAACAAGGAAACAAACAGAAATTAAGTGACAGATCGTCACAGCTTCTTTGCATCATAGCAGTTGTTTTTCTCACTACAATAAGGCGAAACCATCCTTGCCCAGGCACACCCTCCTGGTTTTTGGAGTATAAATATTTGGGGTTTTGGCACCAGCTGCTAGACTCAATCTGACCAATCTAAGTCCAAGACTAAATCTGACCAATCTAAGTCTATGAGTATGAACTGATGAAACCTACTTGGATAAGAGGAAAAACTTCTTCTAAGACAAACCAAACAGTCCAGCTGCGATTGATTGAATACCCTGAGATTACAATGACCTGGATGAATGAGAACATCTATAGACATTGCCTGCACTGCATAAAACATTTAGAATGACAGAAGTGTGACCAATAGTTCTATTTTCATGTGTTTGAGAATGCACTTGCAACGTTGATATATGCACCAACATGATATGCATACTGTAAGCTGTCATCATCATCAACAACGGTTATGTCGGGGTCATGCAAGAAGTATTCCTCCTCCAAGACATTGCAACACTTAGGGTTACCCTGTCTGACAAGGTCAATTAACAAATAAGACCATTTCACAAATGCAAGCCTTTCAATCACTATAATACTTGAAAACTTTACGGCCATGTATTTATAGAAGTATGCATGACACACATAAAAGCAAATGCAAGAAAACCTCTCAATCGTCTATGATAACAGAACTAAAAATAAATCATGGATATGTATCCACTTTAAAATCTAATCAAATCCTCCCTGACTCATGGCTCACGTCTGCTAAAATTCCCTGAACATACATTTGCTTTTGAGCAAAGTAGGTGAAAATACTACCTCCTTAGGAGGAATACATTTCTGTCAAATGTGTTTATGTGTTCTATTTTTACTTCAAATATGTCATTAGTGACTTACAGCACTCCTTGTGTGACTAGTGATCAGGAAGACAAGGTCTTTGTGATAAAAATGATAGGATCTCTGTAACATTACACTTTAATAGTCTCCGACTACTTTTTTGCTAGACTATTGTCCAGCAAAAAAACAGTGATTTGCTGGGGACCAGCAGAAGGACGCTTACAATACTTTAAATGCACAGTGAGAATTGTATGCACTTGCATGTGTTAGAATGTACGGTAATAATAATAATAACAGATTAAATTTATATACCCTATTTTGAGACACTAAGAACTGAGACCCCACATCTGCGGTCCCCTCCAAGGTTTCTCATAGTATCCCATTGGGTTGAGTTTTTTTCTTGCCCTGATGTGGGACAGATAGGTACAAGGACAGATGTTGTTATGGCCTGTGCAGCCCTTTGACACACTTGTGATTTAGGGCTGTATAAATAAACTTTGATTGATTGACTTTGACACAATGGATTTGTACCTCGAACCCTTGATGTTGCTGGATACCTGCTCTGCCATCTGAGTGACGTCTTGTCGAGTGTAGTGCAATCATTGATTAAAGATGTGTGATTTTTTTTAGGGTTTTTGACTAGTGCTGTCAAACAATTAATTTATTTAAATCAAATTAATCACATTTATGATTTTTTAATAATCACGATTAATTGCAGTACATTACATTGGGGACAGCGTGGCGAAGTTGGTAGAGTGGCCGTGCCAGCAATCGGAGGGTTGCTGGTTACTGGGGTTCAATCCCCACCTTCTACCATCCTAGTGACGTCCGTTGTGTCCTTGGGCAAGACACTTCACCCCTTGCTCCTGATGACTGCTGGTTAGCGCCTTGCATGGCAGCTCCTGCCATCAGTGTGTGAATGTGTGTGTGAATGGGTGAATGTGGAAATACTGTCAAAGCGCTTTGAGTACCTTGAAGGTAGAAAAGCGCTATACAAGTATAACCCATTTATCATTTATTACTTGCTTGCATTACTTAACTTAAAAAAAGTTAAACACTTTGATGACATTTTTTAAAATGTCTTAATTGAATGCATGTAATTCCAAAGACATGCACCTGGAGATAGGTTGATTGGCAACACTAAATTGGCCCTAGTGTGTGAATGTGAGTGTGAATGTTGTCTGTCTATCTGTGTTGGCCCTGCGATGAGGTGGCGACTTGTCCAGGGTGTACCCCGCCTACCGCCCGAATGCAGCTGAGATAGGCTCCAGCACCCCCCGCGACCCCGAAAGGGATAAGCGGTAGAAAATGGATGGATGGCATGTAATTGATTTGCTCGAAACTTGGTGACAGCATTATCTAAAGTCTAGTCAGTCTGAAGCAAAATTTGCAACTGAGCAAACCAGTTTGATACATTTCTGGTTACCATTGTGTAAAAAAGGAGCATGTGTGTTCAACATAAATTGCGTGATTGATTGTCCATTAATATATATATATATATATATATATATATATATATATATATATATATATATATATATATATATATATATATATATGTATATATATATATATATTTATTTATTTTTTTTTTTGATTTTTTTTTTTGTGATTAATCACATGCTCTAACGTGTCAACTTTGACAGCCCTATCTTTTAATACAGATTTTGGACCACACATCTTTAACTAAAACAGTGCGCTAATACATTGACAGACTGCAAAGAGAGGTTTGGCGATGAATGAAGTTTAAGTGTGACAACTACGAATCAAGGTAGCAAATGGAGGCCTCCTATTAGAGTGTGTTTAAGTGTTTGTGTGCATAGACAGCTCATTTTATCAGTTGTGGAAAGAGACAAAAAACACCCTTATCTTCAGATTAGTCTTCTCCCACACCTGCCTGACCCCAACCTTCCTGTCACAACTCATGGCTGACTGCCTCCAAATAGCTCGGGATGTTTGTTTAAATGTAAAGGTAATCAAGTTCAGCATGCCACACGGACCCGCTGAGACTCTGGAAAAGACGGACAAGAGGCAGATGGGTCGATCCTTGGGGATAGGTACAAGGACAGGCCACATCAGCAAGTCCTGCAACTCCTGCCCGCTTCTTGTAGAAATGTATCAATCTAGACTAAGAAGATTAAATGTGGAGGTAAACTATTTTGTATCCTTGCATCTAAAGGTGACATTAGGACCCTGAGTGCTTGACTCGGTTTGGAATACTTTCTAAGATGTGGCTCGGCCCAGCACATTTTATTCATAACAAAAGGAAAGATTCAACTACATTTAATAGACGGAAAAGGAATTTACATCAGACACTTCATTAGACAGAAGTCCAATCGAGGAGTGTAAAAAAATAAAAAAAATTGCAATAAAATGTGTCAGCAACAAATTAATTTGGGGATAATAGTCGGTGATGTCATTGCTCGTGTTTTTCCGGACTGACACAAATGTGCGGGATTAGCGTGATCTGTGACCAGCAGCGACAGGAAGAGAAAAAATGGCTGAGGCCACAGGCAACAGCACGAGGGGTAAAAACAACGAAAGTATGGGAACATTTCACCCTAAACGCGTCAAAGTAGATCTTGCTTTTCATGGCAATACATCTGTTATGCGGAAGGATTTAGAGCGGAGACTTGTTGGGCATCTGGATGATGGGGCCTACCACTTTACTTGGTAAGATAGTTAGCTTAGATTTACACTTCTTTCATTGTCATTCAAATTTACAATACAGATAAGAACAACATTTTGTTGCATTAGCTCGTTGTAGTGCAGGATAAAAGAGCAATAAGGTGCGGATATAAATAGATTTACTGTACAGATAAATATATTGCACATTTGCACATACATCCACGTTTATGGATGTTTGTTATATTGTTAAAGTTAAAGTACCAATGATTGTCACACACACACACTAAGTGTGGCAAAATTATTCTCTGCATTTGACCCATCACACTTGATCACCCCCTGGGAGGTGAGGGAAGCAGTGGGCAGCAGCGGTGGCCACGCCCAGGAATAATTTTTGGTGATTTAACCCCCAATTCCAACCCCTGATGCGGAGTGCCAATATTGTCTTTATATTCCAGCGAGTTAATCAGTTTTTGGGGGAAATTGAGGGGAATTTTGGAAGCTTGTTAGCTTACAAAAGACAGACCATCAATTTAGCCAAAGTCAGGCAGCTAAACTTTTTCTACATACCTGTGCGTAGTTTTCAAAACATACCAGCACAAAATGCTCTTTTTTTGATGAAGTTAGATAGCTTTGGTCTTGTTTTGTTTGCTTTTATTGCTGCTATTTTGACTGTCCTTTTTTGCATATGAATTGATACTTAGTTTTTATTGGCATTTTGCCTGTCCTTGCTTTAAAATGGGCAAACCTTTAATAGTTATTATGTTTGTAACAGCTTAATGAGGATCCCAGATACAGTGTAAATACATATTGTTGAATGGAGTAGTCATCTTTATTGTTAAGTTAACATATGGCTAAAATATCTGAAACTGAATTTAAAAGTCGATGGCTAACTTACAGCCAATGAATAGATGTACACTTCATAATCCGATTAGTCGACTAATTGTTAAGATTGTCAATGACTAGTCGGCTATCAAAAGAGTTGTGAGTTACTCCCATTTATTAAGAACTAATTATTTGTTCAGATATCTGCCTTAACAAAAACAATACTGTTGTTCAGTTTGGTCAAACATTATCATAGGGAGGTATTTACTTAATATGATATGCTTTATTGTGGTTGTAGTTTGTTCTGATGTTTGACTTCACTCCATCATATTAAAATACCTTTGAAATACAGTGATAACTCGCCTTAACAGGGCCCTACTTTTTGAATTATTTGAGATATGAGGTGTCGCTGAGCTAATATTTTGCTTTAAGTTGGAAGCAAAACCGTAAATTATGAGCTCCAGATATATTTACCTGGCATAGCAAATACCACAGTGAACCCCATAAAATCCACTAAACATTGATGTCTCACTTGCAGGCAATAGCTAATAGCTAGATAAGCAAATCTTTACCAACAATGGGTTGGAAGTATGTGAGTATAAAGGACAGTGCTGAGACAAAGAGGCATTGAAATAAATAAGTAAATCATCAAAAAACATGACTTGGGACTGCTGCAACTTCTTCTGCAGAAGAAGTTGAATAGGGCTATAATAAAGTAACACCAGCACGTCTGCTTTCCAAAGTACTGTACTTTAGTTTAACATTACTTTAACTACTGCAGTTGTTTGCAGTACATTGTACTGTATTGATTTCGATTTTATGTTTGTACACATTGTTTTGCAATACAAGCTTTTCAAGATACAGGCTGTGCCACAGAACAAATTAATCTCCTGAGGTATCACTGTAAAGTATACAGAATACCTTACAATGAAATATTGTTTGCTTTATCTCCTGCCTTTATTTCAAGAGGTCATTTTCAAAACAGAATTAAATGCAAATTAGAGGCAAGCTGATTATCATATAAATCCACTTAGCCTGGGAGGCAAGACAACCTGGCTTTATGTACTTATTTATTTAGCAATTTTTCAAATTTACCCATAAAAGCCACAGCCATTTCACATCTTATCCTAAAGACATAATGTGGTATGAGGGGCTATCTGAAGAGGACCATTTATTTATTAACTTGCAATCTCAGCTGATCTATTTCATTAGCATCAACAGCATACTGTACTTTTTTTCAGTTTCCTTGAGTTTAACTGTCCACACCAAATACAATATATTTCACAAATAGTATGCAAACACAGTCACATTTGGACCAAAAACATGATGACTTGAGCAGGTTGTCAGATTAAAATTCATAACTGTTCTATGTTGACATTTTACTTTAATATAACATTAATCAGAGTAGTCCAGCACTAAAGCTGATAATTAGAAATGGTCACACACTCCCGCTGCACTGAAATTCAAGTCCTCATTCTGCAAATCAGAATGTTTACATAAGTCATCAATTTATTCACGTTTTTCTTTATAATCATTACTAAACACAGTAGCTGTACTACATGCCGGCGCGCTTCTGTGTGAGAAAGCACACCATAGGCTTTTGACTTTATGGATTATTTTCAGTCATTGTGTTTATTTTTTATTATGGACTTTACCAATTACAAAAACTGGTGGGAAGGTTGACTGCATGTCTAGGTAGTGTGTTGTGCATGAGCAAGTGTATCGTGGTCGTTTCTATTTATCCTGTTGTGCTTATTGCTAGTAGTCATTGATGACTGGTGGGTGATTGATGGCATAGGTACAGTAAATTGGGTGCCCGTGCGTATTCTTGGGCGTGAGTGAGGAAGTTCAGTTTCAGTTTATTTAGAACATGCATACAATACAATGTGATTCATCACACATTTCCGGTTGTTTCATTACAGCACGTCCGAAAAGGAGTAGGAAGAAGCTGACCTTATTTAATCTTATTCCTTTTCATACCATAGCAATTTTATCCTATTGCCTTGTTCTCTGTAACATAACAGTGAACAAATAAATAATAAATACATAATATACCATAGTAAGTAAACAAATATTAAATACATAAATAATCTTTGTCTCAATAAAAAAAAAAAAAAAAGGGTTCTAGATGTTCATCATAATTCTTGTTCTGTGTACATTGTGAACACTTGTAGTATGAACAGTCTCTTGAACTGAATCATATTGGTGCTTTGTTTGATTTCTTTGGTTAATCCATTCCATAATTTAATTCCACATCATGATATGCTAAAGGTTTTAAGTGTTGTACGAGCATACAAATGTTTTACATTAGATTTTCCTCTAAGGTTATATTTCTCCTCTTTTGTTGAGAAAAATTGTTGTACATTCTTGGGTAGCAGGTTATAGTTTGCTCTGTACATCATTTTAGTTGTTTGCAAATCCACCAAATCGTTGAATTTCAATATTTGTGATTTAATTAAAAAAAGGGTTTGTATGTTCTCTATATCCAACATTATGTATTATTCTAATTGATCTTTTTTGTAACACTTGTAGTTGTTCCCCCATATTTCTGCACAATAACTCAGATATGGTAACACGAGTGAGCAGTAAAGAATATGAAGCGATTTTTGGTCCAGAACATGTTTCTTGCTACTTTATGTTGTATATTTTTTACATGAGGTTTCCAATTCAGTGCTGCATAAATTGGGAGATGAACATTAGGATTTGTTAAATTTTGTAAAAAATATATTTTTTCTTTTATATCTAAAATGACATATTACTTATTTGAATTGTGCTTTACGTCTGCATAGCCGTTTGGATTTAAGAATCACTGCTGTAAAAAACCTTAGCCATCATACGCTCTGCTCCATGATTCTGCTCCTGTTATAAGCAGACTACATAACTTTCTCCAGGCAGCAACCATATGGGATTCTTTGCACAATGAACTTTTTTCAAACGATGCTCTTCTCTTTTACCCCACTCTCCGGTCTCTCCTCTCACCTTGAATCACAGTGTGAACTTCTTTTCAAGTCTTTTGTATTTTTTTAGTCCACTGTGACCTCTGGACCTGTGAATCTCCCTGTTCTACTACCTGCTCCTATAGGTACAGTATACCGCACCCAATATCAATGTCTCTTTCCATCTGTAGTGTGGGTTCTGTCAGGGCAGAGCGTGACTCTATTCCCATGCAGCTTAATGCCTGAGGTGTTTCTCTGCAGAAGAAACATACGCCAAGTCATCAATGCATAATTAGCTCATACTAGTGATTTCTTATTGACTAAAGGGGAAGCTAAACTGCCCCGATAAATCTAATTAAAAAATTGATAAAATACGCATTGTTAATGTGTAGTGTACAATTAAAACTGCATTAAAAGTGCACTGTAATGTGCTCAAATTTGTGAATATGATGAGTATGTTTCTGCTGTTGAGTCAGTTGTTCCCTGCCGTGATCTGTCTTCCCTGAGCAACAGCATGTATGTTGGCTGTGTAAATTCCTAAGGTAAATCCCCATTGAAACTCTAGTATAAGAGCCTGATTGGATCAACGGGCAAAAAACGTCACTTCCAGGGGAGTTCAGCTCCTCTGGGGGTCCATGGTCTATCCCAGGGGTGTCAAACTCAAATACAGAGTGGGCCAAAATTTAAAACTGAACAAAGCCGCGGGCCAAGGTTGAACAAATTCACCTTTTAATAGGGACCCAAACAAGTTTTGCATTAAATATTGAACAAGCAAGGCTTATATAACTTTATAGTGACATGCAAAATCGAGTTTCAAATAATAATAATAAAGATTAAAAAATATCAATGGCATATCAAATACAATTTAAATAAAAATGGAATGCCTATTTTGTATTTGCAGCCTTCTGAGGTAAATATCAACATTACCGTATTTTCCGCACTATAAGGCGCACCTAAAAACCACAAATTTGCTCAAAAGCTGACAGTGCGCCTTATAACCCGGTGCGCTTTATTACGATTCATTTTCATAAAGTTTCGATCTCGCAACTTCGGTAAACAGCCGCCATCTTTTTTCCCGGTAGAACAGGAAGCGCTTCTTCTTCTACGCAAGCAACCGCCAAGGAAAGCACCCGCCCCCATAGAACAGGAAGCGCTTCTTCTTCTACTGTAAGCAACCACCCGCCCCCGGAAGAAGAAGAAAAAACGCGCGGATATCACCGTACGTTTCATTTCCTGTTTACATCTGTAAAGACCACAAAATGGCTCCTACTAAGCGACAAGGATCCGGTTCATAAAAAGACGCAATCTCTCCATCCGCACACGGATTACTACCGTATTTCACAGCAACTGATATTCCTGTGAACCGCACTGTGGAACGGGAGCACGTACGGTGAATATTCGCACCACAGGGAATGAGAAGTCATCCTTCACTGTGGTTCTAGCTTGCCATGCTAACTTCCACCCATGGTGATATTCAAAAGGAAGACCTTGCCAAAAGAGACCTTTCCAGCCGGCGTCATCATAAAAGCTAACTCGAAGGGATGGATGGATGAAGAAAAGATGAGCGAGTGGTTAAGGGAAGTTTACGCGAAGAGGTCGGGTGGCTTTTTTCACACAGCTCCGAAGGCGAACACACCTTCACTAAGACGGGCAGACAGCGCCGGACGACATACGCCAACATTTGCCAGTGGATCGTAAATGCCTGGGCAGATATTTCGGTCACAACTGTGGTCCGAGCTTTCCGGAAGGCAGGATTCACAGAACTACTGGACAACAACAGCGACACTGACTCCGATGACTTCGACGAGACGGAACCGGCCATTTTGGATCCCACGCTTGCGCAACTTTTCAATTCGGACACCGAAGACGAAGAATTCGAAGGATTTACGAATGAAGAATAACTTCAGAAGGTGAGCGCTATGTTTATTTTGTGTGTTGTGACATTAACGTTCGAGCAACATTATGTTGCTATTGCTCTACACCATTTTGAATTTTACTATGTTTGTGATTGCACATTTGCGTACATTTTGGGACAGAGTTGTTAGAACGCTGGTTTTCAATATATTATTAAAGTTTGACTGAACTATCTGACTGTTTTTTTGACATTCCCTTTAGCGCAGCGTAGGCGCGGCTTATAATCCGGGGCGGCTTATTGGTGGACAAAGTTATGAAATATGTAATTCATTGAAGGTGCGGCTAATAATCCGGTGCGCCTTATAGTGCGGAAAATACGGTAACTTTTTCCACAGGCTAATAAATTTGAAAATAAAATATTGAATAAATCAACCATTCAGGACTTTAAACGGCTCAGTTTGCAACACACTGATCTGATCTGATGTGCCCAAGCCAGATACCTGCCATCTTTTCTGGGATGATAGTTTATTAATGTCGGGGCTCAGGCTTTGAGCTGAGGTATCTTTCATTATCGAACGAAGGTGTTCATCAGTCATTATATCTCGTATTCCACAGTCTTGGGGGCGTGCCTTACAGGCACTGCTTTTAACATCCTCTACAAGCTGACATCACGTCCGCTTTTCATCCCGTCTAACAAGTGCCCGCCCAGTCACAAGATATGAGCGGCTCCTGTAGCACACACACACGTAAATGCAACGCATACTTGATCTTCAGCGATACAGTTTACACTGAGAGTGGCCGTATAGCAACTTTAACATTGTTAGAAATATACGCCACACTGTGAACCCACACCAAACAAGAATGACAAACACATTTTGGGAGAACATCCGCACAGTAACACAACATAAACACAACAGAACAAATACCCAAAACCCTTTGCAGCACTAGGTGTTGTGCTGGATAATGCACCCCCGGCGTAGAATGCACCCCCTGACGGGAGTGTTATATCAACTAAAGCCCACACTTAAAGTTTCCATGTACAAGATTGAATCTATTTTAAAAAGTTATTTAATAAGAAGCCAAACGTGCAAAAACAATCATGTTCGTGTTGGAGGAGTTGTGAATGAATGAAATATGAAATCCGTTCTGCAGTCGCTGCTGGGCCACAACATTAGGTACATCTGCAGACTGCAGCACGGATTTCATATTTCATTCATTCACAACTCCTCCAACACGAACATGATTGTTTTTGCACTTTTGGCTTCTTATTAAATAACTTTTTCAAATAGATTCAATCTTGCACGTGGAAACATTAAGTGTGGGCTTTAGCTGATATAACACTCCCGTCAGGGGGTGCATTCTACGCCGGGGTGCATTATCCGGCACAACACCTGGACGCTACAATATACACCCCTGCTACACCCCCCCCCCCCCCCCCACACACACACACACACACACACACCTTGTAGCGTCCCGGAAGAGTTAGTGCTGCAAAGAGTTCTGGGTATTTGTTCTGTTGTATTTATGTTGTGTTACTGTGCAGATGTTCTCCCAAAATGTGTTTGTCATTCTTGTTTGGTGTGGATTCACAGTGTGGCGTATATTTCTAACAATGTTAAAGTTTTTTTATACTGGCACCCTCAGTGTAACCTGGATCGCTGAAGATCAAGTATGCGTTGCATTCACTTCTGTGTGTGTGTCAAAGCCGCATATATCATGGAACTGGGCCAGCAAATGTTGGACTGGATGGAAAGGGGACGTTATAATTCTCGTGAGGGGCACTGAAATTTGGGAGTCTCCCGGGAGGTTTGGCAAGTATGAGAATTAGCGGTGTACCGTGGCTCCGTCGCTGTATATGATTGGCGGGCCAGCTCTAGTGTTAATTTGTTACCGCCTCACGGGCCAAGTGAAATTACACGACGGGCCAAATTTGGCCCGCGGGCCAGAGTTTGACCCTCATGCGTGTTTCTTAACCACAGGCCCGGCCGGGGCCCACAGTTGGGCTGCGAGTGCCTCTAGACGGCTGCCAAAAAATATAATTTTTTTCAGGCATGGTCCGCGTGGGCTGCAGCACTACTCAGTTGTAATACATATTGTATGGATAGCAAGATGTTGAGCCTACAAGAGATGTATTCAACTAGTTTATCAATACTGTTAAGGATATGTTCTTGATAGTATAACAAATAGCCCCAAATACATTATAATGTGGTCATCCGTGTCGAATACAGCATTAGCTTCTGCAAAACAACAACTACCCAGCAGGCACAAGACATTGATACAACGTTGATTATACATACATGTCCTCTAAACCTAAGTTTGAAAGAACGTTGCAAATTATTTGTATTTGCAAATTGAGACAACGTTGATGTCCAACGTTGGAGCCACGTTGTTGATTGGGAAATTACCAAACTTCAAAGGCCAAATCTATGTCACAACCTGACATTGAATAAATGTTGTCAAAAAGCATGTTGCTTCAATGTTATGTTTGAGGACCTAATTCCACAAGTTCTCAACAGTCTTGTGCCTACTGGGTAAGCTTTTAGCGTCTGTTAAACAAATTGACAACAACAATTCGGTAAATTGGACTAACAATCACAATATTTATTACTAGAACTTAACATGAAGTTAGTTTATTTGCAAAACCTAGTCTTTGTAGTTATATTTGGCATAGCAATCACAAAACAACACAAACTAATGTGATCTATTGTGTTTTCTTGATGTTTAATTCTGCACTCAAACACTACTAATATAGTAGAGAATAAACTCGATTGCATCGCAGAACATTTCTTAAACAAATCAAAAGTTCAAACAAACATTTTACAAAGTAAATGCTGCAGACACAAGCATGTTCTGATTGTATTACACACAAGGATGAAAGTGATATTTTTAAGAGCCAATTCCTTTGACGCACTTTTGTTTTTTCTTTGACTTTATTATCTTTATGAACAACTTATTTTGGAACTCTATAAAAGCTCTTCCCTATCGTTGAACGGTAATAGCAACCAGGAACAGAACAGCAATACGGCATTTTCTGCTCAAACTCTACCCTCACTCTCG
This sequence comes from Nerophis lumbriciformis, assembly GCF_033978685.3. Classification (NCBI taxonomy): domain Eukaryota; kingdom Metazoa; phylum Chordata; class Actinopteri; order Syngnathiformes; family Syngnathidae; genus Nerophis; species Nerophis lumbriciformis. Next base: position 34,631,870 of record NC_084549.2, on the reverse strand, counting down.
CTCATTTTAATGCTATGCTCAAGCTGCTCCACCATTGATTGATTGATTGATTGAGACTTTTATTAGTAGGTTGAACAGTGAAGTACATATTCCGTACAATTGACCACTAAATGGTAACACCCGAATAAGTTTTTGAACTTGTTTAAGTCGGGGTCCACTAAACCACCATCTTGTGAATTAAGCCGTGAGGAAGAAAAGCGGAGGTAATTTTTTACGCAACCCTGCAAAAGACATGCCGTTGTCTTATTGTGGCAACTCCTAATAGAAAATATCCGGAAGACAACTATTTATTTTTGTTCCATCCATCCATCCATCTTCTTCTGCTTATCCGAGGTCGGGTCGCAGGGGCAGCAGCCTAAGCGGGGAAGCCCAGACTTTCCTCTCCCCAGCCACTTCGTCCAGCTCTTCCCGGGGAATCCCGAGGCGTTCCCAGGCCAGCCGGGAGACATAGTCTTCCCAAGGTGTCCTGGGTCTTCCCCGTGGCCTCCTACCGGTCGGACGTGCCCTAAACACCTCCCGAGGGAGGCGTTTGGGTGGCATCCTGACCACCTCATCTGGCTCCTCTCGATGTGGAGGAGCAGCGGCTTTACTTTGAGCTTTACTTTGATGGCAGAGCTTCTCACCCTATCTCTAAGGGAGAGCCCCGCCACCCGGCGAAGGAAACTCAATTCGGCCGCTTGTACCCGTGATCTTGTCCTTTCGGTCATAACCCAAAGTTCATGACCATAGGTGAGGATGGGAACGTAGATCAACCGGTAAATTGAGAGCTTTGCCTTCCGGCTCAGCTCCTTCTTCACCACAACGGATCGATACAGCGTCCGCATTACTGAAGACGCCGCACCGATCCACCTGCCGACCTCACGATCCACTTTTCCCTCACTCATGAACAAGACTCCGAGGTACTTGAACTCCTCCACTTGGGGCAGGGTCTCCTCCGCAACCCGGAGATGGCACTCCACCCTTTTCTGGGCGAGAACCATGGACTCGGACTTGGAGGTGCTGATTCTCATCCCAGTCGCTTCACACTCAGCTGTGAACCGATCCAGTGAGAGCTGAAGATCCTGGCCAGATGAAGCCATCAGGACCACATCATCTGCAAAAAGCAGAGACCTAATCCTGCAGCCACCAAACAGGATCCCCTCAACGCCTTGACTGTGCCTAGAAATTCTGTCCATAAAAGTTATGAACAGAATCGGTGACAAAGGACAGCCTTGGTGGAGTCCAACCTTCACTGGAAACGTGTCCGACTTACTGCCGGCAATGCGGACCAAGCTCTGACACTGATCATACAGGGAGCGGACCGCCACAATCAGACAGTCCGATACCCCATACTCTCTAAGCACTCCCCACAGGAATTCCCGGGGTACACGGTCGAATGATTTCTCCAAGTCCACAAAGCACATGTAGACTGGTTGGGCAAACTCCCATGCACCCTCAAGAACCCTGCAGAGAGTATAGAGCTGGACCACAGTTCCACGACCAGGACGAAAACCACACTGTTCGTCCTGAATCCGAGGTTTGACTATCCGGCGTAGCCTCCTCTCCAGTACACCTTACCGGGAAGACTGAGGAGTGTGATCCCACGATAGTTAGAACACAGGTTTGGTATTTTGCACTAAAAATACATTATTTATTAATATAACAATGTTTTAACATGTATTCATATTACTCCAAAGCATGCATCTCATCAAATTCAGGTTATAGCCGAATCATACGAAAATAGTTTTACTCAAAGGAAAAAAGTAACAACAACAACAACAACAATCATGAGACCAGTAGTAGTGAAGACAATTGTGTTGGCCCGTCCTACAAACAACGGGTCCCTTTATGTATTTGTCAGGAAGTTTGAAACCCTAAACATGTGTTCTCATTTTCATACACCCCGCCTCACTCCAATGCCCTCCACACTCCGATTGGATGATTACACATTACTATTCTGCTGTAGTGTCACCCTCTACTACACAAGTAGAACAGAAGTGAACCAATTTAGAACAAGCAACACTTAAAGTGAGAGGCGAGCTGACAAAGTGAAATGCACAGGCAAAACAACATGTGCAGATAAACCGTGACAATGCCATTTGCAATCACTCCATGTAGCTCTGCAGCAGAAAAAAGACAGAGGGAAGAGAGATATACAGTAAGTATGAAAGAAAAGTACTGCATTTCCATCAATGTTTGACATGGTTACAAAAAAACCAACCTTGCATTATCCCTCTAAAAAGCAAAGGCCGATGGCATAGCAGTAAAAAGCACTGTCAACACTAATGACACTAAAGAAGAATAGCAATGTGTGTAATCATCCCATTTACAAAGTGATGAAAACTCACATAATCATAGTCCCATAGTTCTCCCTTTATCTTTTATTTATCTCGATTAGTAGGGTGGGATATTGTCACTTCAAATTAGCCTGACGTGATATTACAATTACAAACCACCTCACAACAAAGAACATTGTGAAGCTTGCCTAAATCTTTACTTGTCATAATATTATGTAACTGTATTTGCATTCTTACATTGGTTGCTATTTTCTGCCTGTTCACCTTGCTTTATTTCTCCATGAGCCAGGTCCGACAAGGTCTGAGATAGAAAGAAATGGGAGCAAAGTGGTCGTATACATACATACCTTAATTAAAGCTTCCTCGCAGTAACATTTTTTAAGCAAAAAATATAACAAGAATGTTACCATTAGTGGTTTAACACAGTGTTTTTCAACTACTACAGTCTGAGATACAGTCTGGTGTGCCGTGCGAGATTATCTAGTTTCACCTATTGGGGTTAAAAATATTTTTTGTAAACCAGTAATTATAGTCTGCAAATTATGTGACAGGTAAAATACGTTGAGTGTCGGTGCTGTCTAGAGCTCGGCAGAGTAACCGTGTAATACTATTCCATATCAGTAGGTGGCAGCCGGTAGTTAAATGCTTTGTAGATGTCGGAAACAGCGGGAGGCAGTGTGCAGGTAAAAAAAAGTCTTACGCTTAAACCAAAAAAAAAAAAGTGAGTGCCCCTAAGAAAAGGCATTGAAGTTTAGGGAAGACTATGCAGAACGAAATTAAAACTGAACTGGCTACAAAGTAAACAAAAACAGAATGCTGGACAACAGCAAAGACATACTGTGGAGCAAAGACGGCGTCCACAAAGTACATCCAAACATGACATGACAATCAACAATGTCCACACAAAGAAGGATAAAAACAACTGAAATATCCTTGATTGCTAAAACAAAGTAGGTGCAGGAAATATCGCTCAAAGGAAGACATGAAACTGCTAGAGGAAAATACCAAAAAAAGAGAAAAAGCCACCAAAATAGGAGCGCAAGACAAGAACTAAAACACTACACACAGGAAAACAGCAAACAATTCAAAATAAGTCACAGCATGATGTGACAGGTCGTGACAGTACACCTACTTTGAGACAAGAGCTATAGTGATGCATGGTTGGTTATGGTTTAAAGTCAAATCCAACAATTGCGACAACGACTTTTTACGTTTTCTAATGATTTCTGCTGGTGGTGTGCCTTCGGATTTTTTCAACGCAAAAATGTGCCTTGGTTCAAAAAAGGTTGAAAAACACTGGTTTAATAGAACACTTTTAATAGACACATTTTTGTAATTTTTCACAATTACAGAGATTATGTAATAAAAAAATGATACCGGCTGGAATGAAATGATTGGTGTATACGGTGGTCACTCACCCAGTCTCGTCAACACGTACGCACAGGAGGCGCGTGCTCACATACAAGAGCAGTCCAAGAGAAGCAACAAACAATTTGCAGTCATGTTGTTGTTATGATAGAATATACATTCAATGACAGATAACACTAGCTATCCTAATTGCTAATATTAGCTAACAACACCTACAGCTAATGCGCTTGCATGTGTTAAGTAAGCAGGTAATTACGTCATTATACACGAGAAACCGTAAGAGGGCGGGATATCCTGTGTAAAATACATTGGAAAGTTGGCGGCCTCTAGGCATCAATGTTGCAAACAGCCCCTACAGTACGTGTGTTGGCAACACGACAAAGTGAGGAATAGAAGACATTAACAAGAAACACTTGGATGAAAGCTGGATGTTGGTGAGGCTATGATATTGTACAGTTTTTTCAAATATCGTTCTTTGCCAAAGACATGCACCTGGGGATAGGTTGATTGGTAACATTAAATTGGCCCTAGTGTGTGAATGTGAGTGTGAATGTTGTCTGTCTATCTGTGTTGGCCCTGCGATGAGGTGGAGACTTGTCCAGGGTGTACCCCGCCTACCGCCCGAATGCAGCTGAGATAGGCTCCAGCACCCCCCGCGACCCCGAAAAAGGACAAGCGGTAGAAAATGGATGGATGGATGGATGGATGATATACAGTGCAGTATGTCAACCATGCAAAATAGTTTGGAAAGAGGTGTCAAATTATTGTGTTAATTGTAATTAGTCAGTTGTACAGGTTAGGGGTTTAGTGTTCATTTTTAGGTTCTTTAAAAAAAGATTAATTAAATTAAATACAGATTGTAACTAATTGATCTAAAAAAAAATAAGAATCGCTTGACAGCATCATCATCTTGAAGAGTAACGCATGCAGTAATTTCACGTTTTCACCATTGTTAAAATCATACATTATTTACAACATACACTGAGGAATATTAAAGTAACGTAAATAATGATTTGATCTACTGACGGTTTTGCAACATTGCCTACCCACCAACATATGTATAGTCCATACTTTTTGATGTGGATTCAATTTAACAAAGGGAGGCAGAATATTAAAACACAAAAGAGCAGGAACATATTTTTAAACAATGGTTCTTAATTTGTATTTGATTGAGTCTAATACATATTTGATGCCCTATCAACCGGCAAGGATACTGGTCACCACTGAGTGGCTGTCTGTCCCTGAAGAACACATTTTTCTTGTCCCTTCAGCGAAAAAAAAGATGTCACAAAGACTGCTGTTGGAAGGATTTTTTTTTTTAAATGGAAGAAATACAAGATCACTATCAGTTGAAAACAGTGGTGTTCCATGTAAGATCACACCGCGTGGGATAAAGATAATTCTTAGGAAAGTAAGGGGCGAGCCCAAATTTACACAGAAGGAGCTTGTTAATGATCTCAATGGATCAAAGAAGCATGACTCACAGTTACCAAGAACATCATGAACAACAATTAACTGAGTTTCTGCACATAATGCTTACCTACTCAACAAGACACATTTGCAAGCCTGTCTGAAGTTACTTAATGAACACCTGAATGCCTCAGATAACTCTTGGTAACAATGGATGTGATCAGCTGAGAACAACAAATGACTTCCTTGATTTGATGTGTTTTGAGGCAGAGTTGCTGAATCCAGAATATGACATCAAGAACACCTTCTACTCTGCCAAACGTGGAGGTTGACATGTTCGGATATTGGGCTGTTTCTTTGCTAAGGGTACAAGTCGACATCATCTCATTAAGGGGCCGTGTGCTGTAGAATCTTGGACGGGAACCTCCAATCTTCAGCCAGAACTCTGGAGATGGGTCTTGAAATGTCCTCCAGCATGGCAGTGTCCAAAAACATACAGCCAGAATAACAAAAGACCAACTAAATAGTTTCAAAGACAGTCTGACAAAATCTCACCCTCTATATGTATTGCTGGTTCAAATGGATATGACTTACAAGAAAGAAACTTATTTCTACCAGTAAAACTCAACAAACATGAATTTGAATATCCCCACATCCACTGGACAGTGTCGGACTGCAGACGAAATTGGTTATGAGCTCATGTCTTTCAGGTTTCATTAAATCGATCAAATAAAGCCCTCCTATTTTACAAAAAACAACTGGAAAAACAGGAATAAATACTATAGAACCATATCTCTTGAATTCCATCAATCGATCCTCAGACAGGGAGAGGCTGCAAAGAGTGGTCAAGACGGCTCAGAAGATCATCGGCCGCCCTCTCCCCTCTCTGACGGACATCTACACCTCCCGCTGCCTCAACAGAGCCAGTGCCATCATCAAGGACAGCACCCACCCTGGCTCTGACCTGTTCCACCTGCTGCCCTCTGGGAAGCGTTACAGGTGCATTAAAACCAAAACAAACAGGCTAAAGAACAGCTTCTTCCCCAGGGCCATAACCATCCTGAACGGACTGCCCCATTGTCCCTCATAACTGCCTTCTCTTCGGTGCAATAACCCATTCCACCAACCACCCTGTTTTTTTGTTGTTGTTTTTTTCATGTATATATTCATTTCACACCATATTCATTGCACTTCTACATTTTTTATATTTTTATATATTTGCACATTGTTTTTCTAGCATGCACACATCGCACTGTATGGAATGGCCTCAATCTCCTTACCTTGCGTAATGACAATAAAGCTGATTCTGATTCTGATTCTGATTCTTTCTACCGCTTGTCCCTGTCGGGGTCGCGAGGGTAGCTGGAGCCTATCCCAGCTGCAATCGAGCAGAGGGCGGAGTACACCCTGGACAAGTCACTATCTCATTGCAGGGCCAACACAGATAGACACTCACATTCACACACTAGGGCCAATTTAGTGTTGCCAATCAACCTATCCCCAGGTGCATGTCTTTGGAGGTGGGAGGAAACTGGAGTACCCGGAGGTAACCCACGAAGTCACAGGGAGAACATGCGAACTCCACACAGAACACTGGACCTTCTTATTGTGAGGCACAAACACTAACTCCTGTTCCACTGTGCTGCCATCTCTTGAATTGACATCAGCATATAAAGTGCATGATATCAGCGTACTGTGCTTCATGATAGCTCAGTTCAGCCAGCCTCACTGCAAAGATTTACCAGAGTGCCAGTCAGGTTTCCACAACTTTTTGCCATCAATTCACTCTAAAATAATGGAAAGTTGAGTGAGTTGTGGAGGACTGAGCTAGAGTGTTTAGGAAACTCTAATCAAAGTTCAGAACGCTATATAATTTCAGACCATTTAAGAGTTGATTAAAAAACAGTTTATTAGGATTAATCCATAAACATTATTAATCTTGACTGTATTTGTTAATGCGATTAACTCATGTGCAGCGCAGAAAGACTCAAAATCCCCTAAGTGTGTTTGGCAATACATTTCAGACATGTCAAGGGATGTTTTCCTTCATCCAGATCATCTTATTCTGAGGGCATTCGATCGATCGCAACTGGACTCTTCGATTTGTCTTAGAAGTGGTATCGCCTCTCATCCGAGCAGGCTTCATCAGTTCTAGTTTTTAGATCTGACTAATCTAAATCTGTGAACGTGAACTGATGAAGCCTGCTCAGAAAAACTGTCCATTTGCGATCCATTGAATGTCACCATTGCGTATGGGCAAATGGGAAGTTAATCCGGTAGTGATCGGCTGCAGAAGCAAACAAGTCAATATGCCATCCATCCATCCCTCTTCTCCCGCCTATCCAATCCAATCGAATCCAATCCACTTTATTTATATAGCACATTTAAACAACAAAATGTTTCCAAAGTGCTGCACAACAATATTAAACACAATTAAAAACAATATAAAATAAATGTGATTAAAAACAATTTCAAAGGGTAAAACCAATTAAAACAGTAAATAGAAAGAAACATTTTAAAAACACAGAGGACAACAGAGGACCACACAACTCACGTAGTGTTAAAAGCCAGAGAATAAAAGTGGGTCTTAAGACGAGACTTAAAACACTCCACTGTGGGAGCAGTTCGAACATGGAGGGGCAGAGTGTTCCAGAGCTTAGGGCCGACCACAGAGAAAGCCCTGTCTCCCCTGGTTTTAAGTCTCGTCTTGGACACCACGAGCTGGAGCTGGCTCTCGGACCTCAGAGCGTGCGCAGGATTGTAAGTTTGGATGAGGTCCGAGATATACTGAGGTGCCAGTCCATGTAAAGCTTTAAAAACAAAAAGCAAGGTTTTAAAATCAATTCTAAAATGAACAAGGAGCCAGTGCAAACTCTCAAGGATTGGGGTTATATGCTGGCGTCTCCTGGCCCTTGTTAAAAGTCGTGCTGCCGCATTCTGGACTAACTGCAACCGGGAGAGAGCTTTTTGGCTAATGCCAGCATAAAGTGCATTGCAGTAGTCCAGGCGACTTGAAATAAAAGCATGCACGACTTGTTCAAAAAGGTTAAAAGATAAAAACGGTTTTACCTTTGCTAAAAGACGAAGATGATAAAAACACGATTTTAAAACGCCATTGGCTTGTTTGTCAAGTTTAAAATCACTGTCTATAGTGACGCCAAGGCTGGTGACTTTGGGACGCACATAATTTTGCAATGGTCCCAAGTCAGTGAGGGCCGGACCAAACACTAAAATTTCCGTTTTTCCCTCATTCATTAATTAATCCGGTAGTGATCGGCTGCAGAAGCAAACAAGTCAATATGCCATCCATCCATCCCTCTTCTCCCGCCTATCCAAAGATGGTTTGTGGTGGTAAAACTAGAAACCCGACCGGATGCCCAAGCCACATCATCTGGCTTCTCTCAAGGTGGAGGAGAAGTGGTGTTCCTCACCCTATCTTTAAGGGAGAGCCCAACCAGCATATGGAAGAAACTCATACCGTCCGCTCGTACCCACAGTCTTGTCTTTTTGATGACTACCCAAAGCTCATGACCATAGGGGAGAATAGGAATGTGGATAGACTGGTAAATTGAGAGATTTGTCTTTTGGCTCAGCTGTCTCTTCACCATGACAAACCAATGCAACGTCCACATCAATGTAGACAGCGCATTGATCCACCTGTTGACCTCAAGATTTATTCTTCCCTCACCTTTGAACAAGGTACTTGAACTCCTCCACTTGATGCCGGATCTCAGCGGGGCCCCGGAGATGGGACTGCAACCTTTTCCCGGTAAGAACCGTGGACTCAAACTTAAAGGTGCTGGTTCTCACCCCAGTCGCAATATGGAAGTCAATATGGATGATGGGAAACGGCACGGTATAATAAAGACTGCAGGAAGGCGTTTTATTTTAACCAAATCACTTCTAGAATAAAATCCTATCTTAATAACACAAACAGACTAACGGGTCTACATTAATTCAATGTCAGAGGAAGAGCAGTTTAGACCCAGACAATTTTAAAAACAACCAACCTGTGTCCAACTTAAAGATTTTAAGTAAGATTGTAGAAAAAAATGTTTTAACCAAGTTAACAACTTTTTAAATAGAAATAACATTTTAGAAAAAAACATCAGTCTTGTTTTAGGACGAACCACAGTACAAGATAGCACTTTCAAAGATTTTAAATGATATCAGGTGGAATCTAGATAATAAAAAGCTCAGTGCTGGCTCTGGTGGGCCTCTCTGGTACTGTTTTTAACTGATTCCGCTCTTATCTCACAGACATATTTTTTTCATGTAAGTATGGATGCATGCTGCTCAGGAACCCATGAGATAAGACTTGGTGTTCCTCAAGGATCAATTTTAGGTCGCATTTGATTTATCTTCATGTGCTGCCTCTTGGGGACGTCATTAGGAGACACGGCGTCAGTTTCCACAGTTACGCTGATGATAAACAGTTGTACAATGCTGTGTCTCCTGATGACACAGAACCAATACACACCCTTTTTAACTGCATTTTAGATATCAAGTCATTGACCGCAGTGAATTTCCTACAGCTTAACTAGGACAGAACAGAGGATTTAGTTGTAGGCCCTGAAGGTCAGAGGGAGAAACCTTTACCAAATTTACAAGATTTTAAACCAACGCAATCTATAAGAAATTTTTGACTCCGAGCTGACTTAAATCCCACATATTAAAAACATTACAAAAATAGTTTTTTATCATCTTAAGAACATCGCCAAAGTTCGCCCGTTTCTCTATTGCATGCTTTTATTTCTTGTCATTTAGACTATTGTAATGCCCTGCTCTCTGGCCTTCCCAAAAATGATTTCAGAAGTCTACAATTATTACAGAGCTCAGCTGCACACGTGCTGACAAATATCAGAGGGCGGGAGCACATTACACTAGTTTTAAAGTTGCTGCATTGGCACCCAGTCCACTTCATGATCAATTTTAAAGTTATATTATTAGTTTTTAAAATGTCTTAATGGCCTTGCACCTTCTTGTCTATCCAACCTGCTTTTACCTTATAAACCCCTTGCGGATCCTAAACCTCTGGCAGTGGCCTTTTATCTTTACCGAATACTAGAACAAAGACCCACAGTGAGGCAGAATTTATCCACTGGCCCTCACCAGTAGAACAGCCTGACAGAGAGTCTCAGAACTGCATAGACTAAGGCTAATGACATAGCTTTTTAATCAGGCTTTTTACTGATCACGTTCAAATCTAATGTTTTTTTTATTATTGTTAATTGTGTTGTTTTCTATCTTAATTATTATAATTACTACTATTATTCTCTGAATGGTACATTTGTATTACCGTATTCCTGCTGACCTGTCTCCGTTCGGGATGGTCTCCTGCTGGCCCCACTATGGACTGGACTCTCACTATTATGTTAGATCCACTATGGACTGCACTCTCACAATATTATGCTACAAACCCCGTTTCCATATGAGTTGGGAAATTGTGTTAGATGTAAATATAAACAGAATACAATGATTTGCAAACCATTTTCAACCCATATTCAGTTGAATGTGCTACAAAAAAGACAACATATTTGATGTTCAAACTCATAAACATTTTGTTTTAGAATTTGATGCCAGCAACACGTGACAAAGAAGTTGGGAAAGGTGGCAATAAATACTGATAAAGTTGAGGAATGCTCATCAAACACTTATTTGGAACATCCCACAGGTGAACAGGCAAATTGGAAACAGGTGGGTGCCATGATTGGGTATAAAAGTAGATTCCATGAAATGCTCAGTCATTCACAAACAAGGATGGGGTGAGGGGCACCACTTTGTCAACAAATGTGTGAGCAAATTGTTGAACAGTTTAAGAAAAACCTTTCCCAACCAGCTATTGCAAGGAATTTAGGGATTTCACCATCTACGGTCCGTAATATTATCAAAGGGTTCAGAGAATCTGGAGAAATCACTGCACGTAATCAGCTAAGCCCGTGACCTTCGATCCCTCAGGCTGTACTGCATCAACAAGCGACATCAGTGTGTAAAGGATATCACCACATGGGCTCAGGAACACTTCAGAAACCCACTGTCAGTAACTACAGTTGGTCGCTACATCTGTAAGTGCAAGTTAAAACTCTCCTATGCAAGGCGAAAACCGTTTATCAACAACACCCAGAAACGCTGTCGGCTTCGCTGGGCCTGAGCTCATCTAAGATGGACTGATACAAAGTGGAAAAGTGTTCTGTGGTCTGACGAGTCCACATTTCAAATTGTTTTTGGAAACTGTGGACGTCGTGTCCTCCGGACCAAAGAGGAAAATAACCTTCCAGATTGTTATAGGCGCAGAGTTGAAAAGCCAGCATCTGTGATGGTATGGGGGTGTATTAGTGCCCAAGACATGGGTAACTTACACATCTGTGAAGGCACCATTAATGCTGAAAGGTCCATACAGGTTTTGGAGCAACATATGTTGTCATCCAAGCAACGTTACCATGGACGACCCTGCTTATTTCAGCAAGACAATGCCAAGCCACGTGTTATATCAATGTGGCTTCATAGTAAAAGAGTGCGGGTACTAGACTGGCCTGCCTGTAGTCCAGACCTGTCTCCCATTGAAAATGTGTGGCGCATTATGAAGCCTAAAATACCACAACGGAGACCCACAGATTGTTGATTGTTGCTTAAGCTGTACATAAAGCAAGAATGGGAAAGAATTCCACCTGACAAGCTTAAAAAATGTGTCTCCTCAGTTCCCAAACGTTTACCGAGTGTTGTTAAAAGGAAAGGCCATGTAACACAGTGGTGAACATGCCCTTTCCCAAATACTTTGGCACGTGTTGCAGCCATGAAATTCCAAGTTAATTATTATTTGCAAAAAAAAAAATTAAGTTTATGAGTTGGAACATCAAATATCTGTCTTTGTAGTGCATTCAATTGAGTATGGGTTGAAAAGGATTTGCAAATCATTGTATTCCGTTTATATTTACATCCAACACAATTTCCCAACTCATATGGAAACGGAGTTTGTAGATCCACTCGACGTCCAGTGCACCGGTCGCCCAGGGGCGGGGTCCCCACATCTGTGGTCCCCTCCAAGGTTTCTCATTGTCCCATTGGGTTGAGTTTTTTCTTGCCCTGATGTGGGATCTGAGCTGAGGATGTTGTTGTGGCTTGTGCAGCCCTTTGAGACACTCGTGATTTAGGTCTATATAAGTCATACTTGCCAACCCTCCGAGACTCCCGAAATTCAGCGCCTCTCCCGAAAACCTCCCGGGACAAATTTTCTCCCGAAAATCTCCCGAAATTCAGGCGGAGCTGGAGGCCACGCCCCCTCCAGCTCCATGCGGATCTGAGTCCGCTTTCCCACTATACAAACAGTGTGCCTGCCCAATCACATTATAACTGTAAAATGATCGAGGGCGAGTTCTTGGTTTCTTATGTGGGTTTTTTGTTAGGCAGTTTCATTAACGTCCTCCCAGCGCGGTAACAACACACAACAGCAGCAGTCATGTTTTTGTCTACCCTAAAGCAGTTCTGCCGTAAACAGCAATGTTGTGACACTCTTAAACAGGACAATACTGCCATCTATAACATCAATAACATATACGGCTTTTAGAGAGTGCAGTGCACCACTGCTCACACAACAAGGAGACGAAGCAGAAGAATGAGGAAGATACAGCCATGGCGACGTCGACGACGAGTAAGATGAAGAAATACGCTTTGTTGCACCTTTCCTGCCTGAGTCCGGCGATTAGTTGCAAATCTTGCTTTATTGATTGCTTGCACACAGCCAATCCAACACAAAACAAACTAGTCCCGCCCGCACTCACGCTACCGCTCCCTCTCTTCTCTCGCCCACACACTCACTGACGTCACTCACCTCACATGCTCACCTATTAAAGGGCCACACACACACAAACGCTACTCTCATAACAGCTTGTAAGTTCCATCCACAGCTGCGATTGGACCTGGATAGCCTCCAGGACGAAGTAGTGGACTGCCAAGTGCTTGGCACTGAAGATCTTCCTCAGGAAGCAAAGATTGACCGGTTTTGGGCCATGCTAGGGAGAGATGGAAGATTCCAGACTCTAATGCATTTGATGAAAGCACTTTTGTGCGTGCCACACATCAATGCATCATCAGAGAGGGTGTTCAGCATGGTTAGAAAAATAGTGACAGAGAATAGAACAAGGATGCATTCAACCCTTAACTCAACAATGAGTAGATGAGTGTTATGTGTGTGTATATGTGTAAATAAATGAACACTGAAATTCAAGTATTTCTTTTATTTATATATACATATATATATATAATAAAATAAACATATATATATATATATATATATATATATACATAGCTAGAATTCACTGAAAGTCAAGTATTTTTTATATATACAGGTAAAAGCCAGTAAATTAGAATATTTTGAAAAACTTGATTTATTTCAGTAATTGCATTCAAAAGGTGTAACTTGTACATTATATTTATTCATTGCACACAGACTGATGCATTCAAATGTTTATTTCATTTAATTTTGATGATTTGAAGTGGCAACAAATGAAAATCCAAAATTCCGTGTGTCACAAAATTAGAATATTACTTAAGGCTAATACAAAAAAGGGATTTTTAGAAATGTTGGCCAACTGAAAAGTATGAAAATGAAAAATATGAGCATGTACAATACTCAATACTTGGTTGGAGCTCCTTTTGCCTCAATTACTGCGTTAATGCGGCGTGGCATGGAGTCGATGAGTTTCTGGCACTGCTCAGGTGTTATGAGAGCCCAGGTTGCTCTGATAGTGGCCTTCAACTCTTCTGCGTTTTTGGGTCTGGCATTCTGCATCTTCCTTTTCACAATACCCCACAGATTTTCTATGGGGCTAAGGTCAGGGGAGTTGGCGGGCCAATTTAGAACAGAAATACCATGGTCCGTAAACCAGGCACGGGTAGATTTTGCGCTGTGTGCAGGCGCCAAGTCCTGTTGGAACTTGAAATCTCCATCTCCATAGAGCAGGTCAGCAGCAGGAAGCATGAAGTGCTCTAAAACTTGCTGGTAGACGGCTGCGTTGACCCTGGATCTCAGGAAAGAGAGTGGACCGACACCAGCAGATGACATGGCACCCCAAACCATCACTGATGGTGGAAACTTTACACTAGACTTCAGGCAACGTGGATCCTGTGCCTCTCCTGTCTTCCTCCAGACTCTGGGACCTCGATTTCCAAAGGAAATGCAAAATTTGCATGGTTGGGTGATGGTTTGGGGTGCCATATATATATATATATATATATATATATATATATATATATATATATATGTATATACATATATATATATATATGTATATATATGTATATATATATATATATATATATATATATATATATATATATATGAAATACTTGACTTGAATTCTAGCTGTAAATATACTCCTCCCTCTTAACCACGGCCCTAACCACGCCCCGCCCCAACCACGCCCCCACCCCACCTCCGACCACGCCCACCCACTCCCCTCCCCCCACCTCCCGAAATCGGAGGTCTCAAGGTTGGCAAGTATGATATAAGTAAACATTGATTGATTGATTGATTGATTGATTGATTGACATATTATCTTTAATAATGTTAAATTTTTTTACATATATTTTATCATATGTTTCATACAATTATTTTTAAATGGCATTCATTTCAGTTATTCTCCAGTGTGGACGCCTCAAAGGTGCCGTTTTTACTCAAATCCTCAGTGCCATGCCATGTTTTTTTTTCTAATGTATTGTCAATAGTGCTGTGTGTGTGTGTGTGTGTGTGTGTGTGTGTGTGTGCGCGCGCATGTGTTATATTTTCTTTTTTTTGTACAGCACTTTGTGTTTGCCACTTGGCTGTGTTTGAAAAGTGCTATATAACTAAAGTTCGATTTGAATTGATTTGATTTGAATGTGGATAAATGATTAGTGAGACAGACCGTTTTTTTGTTAACATGAATATGATGTTAAAGATGTGTTATAAATACCTTCAGAATCAGAATCAGAATCTTTATTAATGGCCAGGCAAAGAATTGGTGGAATTCACAATCGGTACAGCTTAAGTGCATATACAGTATATTTTTTTTAATCAAGAAAGTTCTTGATTAAAAAAATAAATACCATTAATGAAGATTTGTCATGTCTGTATTATCATGTTTTGTTTTAAGTCATGTTTTGTTTAGTTTCTGTCTTTTCACTCCCTTGTCTGGTCACCATAGCAACCATTAGTTTTCACCTGTCACGTCACGCACCTGTTTCACGTTTTTAGTCACGCACCTGCTTTCACTAATCATGTCCATAGTATTTAAGTTCATTCATTTTCTGTTGTTCGGCCTGACGACCTCACAACACATTTATGCTCTGTTCATGCCTCTAACTCCTTTTCATGTCCATCGTTCACGCTGCTCCTTTTTTTGTCCAAGCCAAGTAAGTTTTTGTTCCATGTTTATAATCTTTTTGTTTTTCATAGTTTATTCTCCGCCACTGTGCGTGCTTTTCATTTGTACTTTTTGCTATAGTCTTTTGGTTTCATAGTTTATTATCCGCCACTGTGCGCGCTTTCATTTATCCCTTTTTTTATATATATTAAATTGATATATTAAAACCCGCCATGTACCTTAATTCCCGTCTCGCCCGTGCCAACTTTCCGTTGCATCCTGGAAAAGCAAACACCCCGGACCAAGTCATGACAGTAGGTCGTCAGCCGACCCGCTTTTCCGCACCTGAGTTGGACATTTTCGACGAGGCTTCTTGGGCGGTCCTGTGCGCGATGGAGGAGGAAACGCGGCGCTACTCCTCCATGGAGTATAGAGACTTCATTTGGTCCCAGGACGACACAGCGTCACCTCAGCCACGGAAGCGCCGCCAAAGACGAAGGACGTCAGGAAGAACTTCCGCGAGCCTGCAGGACACGCCGCTCCCACATGCCCCTCCCCCTCCGGGCGGAAGCAAGCAGCAGCCAGCCCGGCTTCGCCCTGATGACGTCAAAAACCAGGATTGTTTTTTTCTGAATTCTTTTTCTTTTGATTCCCCGCTCCCCAGGACTCAAGCCACACCCAAGACACAAAACAATTTTTTTTCACCCACTCAATCCCAGATACAAGAAAGACAATTTGGACAATTTAATGGGGAAGTTTCTGCCCTCCTCCGCCCACCCCTACAGAGAGTTCCAGACCGCAGGGAGCGCGTCTGGTATCCGCCCCTTGAGGGGGGGGCTGGGTCGGGAGCTGTGTTGGTGGGGTGGCTCGGCATCACCATGCCAAGCCACAGCCTCCCTCACGGCCGCCACCACCAGTCTACCGACCTGTCAAGCCACAGCCTCTAGCACGACCGCCCTCACCAGTCTACCGACCCGTCAAGCCACAGCCTCCAGCACGACCGCCCTCACCAGTCTTCCGACCTGCCAAGCCGCAACCCCCAGCTAGGGCACCTCCACCTGCTCCAAGGCTAGCTCCTCAGCTAGCACCAGTCGCTGCACCTGTTGCCGCACCAAGGCTAGCACCAGCTCCACCACGCCAAGTTCCACGGCAGACTCCAGTACCCGCACCACGCCTAGCCGCATCATGCCAAGCTCCGGTACCAGCTCCACGCCGCCAAGCACTGCCTAGCCAAGACCAAGACCCTCCACGCCAAGTCCAAGACCAAGACCCTCCACGCCAAGTCCAAGACCAAGACCCTCCACGCCAAGTCTAAGACCAAGACCCTCCACACCAAGTCCAAGACCAAGACCCTCCACGCCAAGTCCAAGACCAAGACCCTCCACGCCAAGTCCAAGACCAAGACCCTCCACGCCAAGTCCAAGACCAAGACCCTCCACGCCAAGTCCAAGACCAAGACCCTCTACGCCAAGCCCAAGACCAAGACCCTCCACGTCATGCTCAAGACCAAGACCCTCCACGCCAAGCCCAAGACCAAGACCCTCCACGCCAAGCCCAAGACCCTCCACGCCAAGCGCCGCCAGTCGCAGCTTCACGACGCCAAGTGCCGCCAGTCGCAGCTTCACGACGCCAAGTGCCGCCAGTCGCAGCTTCACGACGCCAAGTGCCGCCAGTCGCAGCTTCACGACGCCAAGTGCCGCCAGTCGCAGCTTCACGACGCCAAGTGCCACCAGTCGCAGTTTCACGACGCCAAGACCCGCCATGCCAAGACCAAGACCCGCCATGCCAAGACCAAGACCTGCCATGCCAAGACCAAGACCCGCCATGCCAAGACCTAGACCAAAACCCGCCATGCCAAGACCTAGACCAAGACCCGCCTTGCCAAGACCAAGACCAAGACCCGCCATGCCAAGACCAAGACCAAGACCCGCCATGCCAAGACCAAGACCAAGACCCGCCATGCCAAGACCTAGACCAAGACCAAGACCCGCCATGCCAAGACCAAGACCCGCCATGCCAAGACCAAGACCCGCCATGCCAAGACCAAGACCCGCCATGCCAAGACCAATACCCGCCATGCCAAGACCAAGACCCGCCATGCCAAGACCAAGACCCGCCATGCCAAGACCAAGACCCACGCCAAGACCAAGACCTATACCAAGACCCACGCCGAGCTTCGCCGCCTGACGCGCCACGCCGAGCTTCGCCGCCTGACTCACCACGCCAAGCCACGCCTGCCACGATGACGACGCGCCTGCCTCCTCGTCGGCCACGGATATGGCCGCTACCTGGTCGCCCGCCACGCCAAGTGCGCCCACCTCCCAGTCGGCCACGAATGTGGCCATTCCCTGGGCGCCCGCCTCGCCTGCTGCAGCGGCGTTCCACTCGCCGCCGCCACCTAACTCTGCCCCGGTGGATACGGGGACACGTGGTCTGGCGACCCACCGCCATGTTCCCCTCCCGCCCTCCCATGACTTTTGTTAAGTTTTTTTTCTTGGACATCTGGTATCTGTCCTTAAGGGAGGGGCTCTGTCATGTCTGTATTATCATGTTTTGTTTTAAGTCATGTTTTGTTTAGTTTCTGTCTTTTCACTCCCTTGTCTGGTCACCATAGCAACCATTAGTTTTCACCTGTCACGTCACGCACCTGTTTCACGTTTTTAGTCACGCACCTGCTTTCACTAATCATGTCCATAGTATTTAAGTTCATTCATTTTCTGTTGTTCGGCCTGACGACCTCACAACACATTTATGCTCTGTTCATGCCTCTAACTCCTTTTCATGTCCATCGTTCACGCTGCTCCTTTTTTTGTCCAAGCCAAGTAAGTTTTTGTTCCATGTTTATAATCTTTTTGTTTTTCATAGTTTATTCTCCGCCACTGTGCGTGCTTTTCATTTGTACTTTTTGCTATAGTCTTTTGGTTTCATAGTTTATTATCCGCCACTGTGCGCGCTTTCATTTATCCCTTTTTTTATATATATTAAATTGATATATTAAAACCCGCCATGTACCTTAATTCCCGTCTCGCCCGTGCCAACTTTCCGTTGCATCCTGGAAAAGAAACACCCCGGACCAAGTCATGACAAGATTAAAAAAATATATGTATTGAACCTTGAGTAATCAAAATTGAGCCACAGCAACCCTGTCATTGATCTGATTAAAAATGTTAAGTGTTTGGCAGCAGAATTAAGAATGCGTGAATGTGACAGGGTATGATTTGTTAACCCTGTTCTTGAGAATGTGTAAGAAAAATATGAGCGAGGCCTGCGTGTTGTTATTCTGGGATGAAGGGAAGGCAATTCCAGCAAGATGGCGGTACCCTTTACCAGCTCACCTTTCATTGCGCTCAATAAAGTATGATTTAATTAATGCTTCTCACCCTTCTTTCAAAGGAATCCTGGAACAGGTTTGAAGAAATTGTGAAGGCGTTAAAGTTCAGTTAGGAGAATCTGGGAATGGCCAGCAGAATAGTGAGAGGGCATAGACACAATCACAGTATTTGTGCACATGCTAAAACAATGAAAACTTTGAAATGCAAATGTACACCCCTTCATCTACAAAATTGAAGCGAATAAAAAGATGCACACCGATCATCTTAAAACCTTGTCAGGATTCTCAGTTCTGCCAAGTGAGTGTCATTGAAAAAGAGAAAGCCGAAGGCATTGTGGGGGCTGGGAAAAGAGGGGAGGGTCTCCACACACTTGAAAGAAAAGGCAGAGTGGGACTGACAGGTTGATTTATTCAAAGAGTAAGGAGTGGGTGAATCAAACTTTAATGGCTTTTGGGAGTGCAAGCCGGTCTCTCCCTCCCTTCAATCTTGCCCCACTCATGCCATCGTTTCTCGTCTGCTCCCACTTTCCCTTCTCTGTAACTCTCTCCTTCTCACAACTCTCTTTCTCTCCCTTCATCTCATGATGGTCACTCTCGAGCAGAAGCCTCTTCTTTTTTTTTGATGGATAAATATGCACACATCTCAACAAAGCTTGTAAATCAAGGTGCTCTTCATGCTCAGTGGGTTAAATGACAGAAGAATAAATAGAGAAAGAGGAAGTGATTTAACATCACAAGTCACATAGTGCATGTAATGCCTTTGTAGCTGTAACCGCTGACATGCAAATGATCGCTACCTCTTTACCACGGACGTCTTACTTAAACAAATGCATAGAATATGTTCCCACGGTTAGGTCGTGAGTTCAAACCCCGGCCGAGTCATACCAAAGCCTATACAAATG
The DNA here is from genome assembly GCF_033978685.3 of Nerophis lumbriciformis. NCBI lineage: Eukaryota > Metazoa > Chordata > Actinopteri > Syngnathiformes > Syngnathidae > Nerophis > Nerophis lumbriciformis. Next base: position 34,612,243 of record NC_084549.2, on the reverse strand, counting down.
GGACCCATTGCCTCCCTGCTTGGCACTCAGTATCAAGGGTTGGAATTGGGGGTTAAATCACAAAAAATAATTCCCGAGCGCGGCCACCACTGCTGCTCACTGCTCCCCTCACCTCCCAGGGGGTGGAACAAGGGGATGGGTCAAATGCAGAGGACAAATTCCACCACACCTAGTGTGTGTCTGACAATCATTGGTACTTTAACTTTAACTTTAACACATGTTGTCATAAGAATACAGATTATATTTGTGATTGTACACTGAATAGTTTAGCTAAATTGTCACCCTTTAGTGTAAGGATTTGGAAATAGTTTTTTCCCATAAAAATAGTGGGGATAAAAATAATCAATTCCATGATAAAACATTGGAAATGGTTTGTGTTACAAATGCTCCTCACACTGTTTAGCATTCTTAATCATCAGTGTGACATTAAATTAAAGATATCATATTATGATTGGTTTGGCTAGACTTTAACAGACTTAACATGTGACTTTAAGGTTTTACTACTTACGTATAAAATACTACAAGGTCTAGCTCCATCCTATCTTGCCGATTGTATTGTACCATATGTCCCGGCAAGAAATCTGCGTTCAAAGAACTCCGGCTTATTAATGATTCCCAGAGCCCAAAAAAAGTCTGCGGGCTATAGAGCGTTTTCTATTCGGGCTCCAGTACTATGGAATGCCCTCCCGGTAACAGTTAGAGATGCTACCTCAGTAGAAGCATTTAAGTCCCATCTTAAAACTCATTTGTATACTCTAGCCTTTAAAGAGACCCCCTTTTTTAGACCAGTTGATATGCCGTTTCTTTTCTTTTCTCCTCTGCTCCCTCCTCTCCCTTGTGGAGGGGGAATTACACAGGTCCGGTGGCCACGGATGAAGTGCTGGCTGTCCAGAGTCGGGACCCGGGGTGGACCGCTCGCCTGTGCATCGGTTGGGAACATCTCTGCGCTGCTGACCCGTCTCCGCTCGGGATGGTTTCCTGCTGGCCCCACTATGGACTGGACTCTCACTTTTATGTTGGATCCACTATGGACTGGACTTTCACAATATTATGTCAGACCCACTCGACATCCATTGCATTCGGTCTCCCCTAGAGGGGGGAGGGGGTTACCCACATATGCGGTCCTCTCCAAGGTTTCTCAAAGTCATTCACATCGACGTCCCACTGGGGTGAGTTTTTCCTTGCCCTTATGTGGGCACTGTACCGAGGATGTCGTTGTGGCTTGTGCAGCCCTTTGAGACACTTGGGATTTAGGTCTATATAAATAAACATTGATTGATTGATTGATTGATTGATTTCCTACATTTAAAACACTTCCTTGTGGTCGGCATAACATGTAATGAACATACTGGTCAAAATGTTGCGTAGATTATGTTTTACAGACCATCTTCAAGTCACTTTATGACCGTCTCTTCAGGATGCACCGTGTTGTGGACGATCTTAAATGACTTGCCGAAGTCCTCCTACAGCCCAAGCCCCCTGCACTCCTGTCAGCCATGTTGTCTACTGACAGATATACAGTAAGTAAAAACTATAGGCTAATTTTGTATTTAAAAAATGGCAATAGTGGAAGATTTTAGCGTGCATGTACATATATGAACCGGTCTGTCCCATAACACGAGGGTAGAGAAAAAGAAGGAACGTTTTGACTCCAGCGGAACTACAACGGAATAAAATGTTGGACTCTCGCCAAGTTCTACAGGTAAACCTCTACCATATAAGGAGATACAGTATCAGCTGACATAACTAAGGCAAAATATGTCACAATCGTGTCAAATTCCAAACGATAAGCTTGGAGCAAGTTTGGAAGAAGGCAAGATTGATTTATAAATGCTTCAATGGTTGGATTTGACATGTTTGGGACTTATCGGTATCCCAAATACACAACAACAGGTACCAACAGGTAAAAAAAGTTGGTTTTGCATAATAGGTTTAAATATGGTACAGTAATTATGCTTCTGGTTTGGATTATTTTATTGATGATTTTCAGTCAACTTTTTGTTGGGTGTTGCTATGCATTGCCTGGTTACGGTCACATTTGGTGACATCATATACACTATTTTGGTCTTTTTGTCACGCTGTTTTGTCTGGTCTTTTTGGTCCTGCATTGTACTAACACACGGCCAAACAAATTGTCCATAAAGAGTGTAGGCACTGTTAGCACTGTTATTGCCTATTCCAGCTGCACTTGGCAGAAGGCGGGATACACCCTGGACAAGTCAGTTCAATAAAAAAGTTTCCATGCTTGTCTGTTTAGTTAATGAATGTGATGACAAATATCTTATATACCTAAACCTGAATTATTTAAACAATTGTAAATGCCATCTGAGGCCCTGTCTACATTAAGCTGGATAACTCTTTAAACAAATAATTATTTAGCCTAAGCTCTGTTTCAGCCACACTAAACCATCGTTTAAGATCCCCCTCCTTGGATAATTTTTTACACGGGTAAGTGCGCCGTGTATTTCCTGAATCTCCGGCTCTTAGCTTTGTATGGACTCATTGATCGTTTACAAACTGAGTTCGGAGAGGAAGTGACGCCAGAAAGACTGCGTCCCACACAGGAAGTGACGTCAGAAAGAACGCGCCACAGCCAGCTTCATAACAGACGCTTGTAGAAATCACACATTAATTCCTTAAAGAAGGAAACGCGCAGTTGCAGCTATTTCGGATACAACACATTTCAGACGGCAACATAGTAATGTTGAGCAACGGTTTTGGATAAGCCCTGGAAGAACGGCTGTCAAGTACAACCACCAATTTCAGCCTACAAGCACAGTGTCCTGACCAGTGCTTGATTGTTGTAAAATGTTATTTATCACATTGTTTACTTTCGCACGTCCATTAAAGATATGATTCATGTATGATGGCTGTGATTCACTACAATCGGGCTAGTCTAGCAGCTGCTGATGGTGAGGCAAGCAAGGTTTACTGTTCAAAGAAATGTGGCAATAGGCAACATTGAAACACAGGGTAAGAATACTTTTCCAGGTCAGAGGTAACTATGACGCGCGCATGCGTACTAGGTCTTAAACGGTGGCATTGTGTGTGTGTGTGGACCAGTGTTGGGACTAAAGCGTTACAAAGTAACACCGTTAGTTTCGGCGGTAACTAGTAATCTAACGCGTTATTTTTTATATTCAGTAACTCAGTTACCGTTACTACATGATGCGTTACTGCGTTATTTGACGTTACTTTTTATGTAGTATCGGCTAGAAACAGAAGATCTGAGTGTGTTTTATTGCAGCGCTGCAGTGTCGTCCTTCTGAATCTCTTGCGCGCTTTGTGTGTCTGGGTGTGGGTGTGGGTGTGGGAAGGGGAGGGGAGGGGGATGGTGCGCAATACAACGTAAACCGTTGGCCAACCAAAAAGTAACCACAGAACACTATAGTGTTCTGTGGTTACTTTTTGGCTGGCCAAGCGGACGGGACGACAGGCTGTCCTCACTCAGGTCCGCACGGACCTGGAGGGGGCGTGCCTTAAGTCCAGCTGGAAATCGAGAGAAATTTGGGAGAATGGTTGTCCCGGGGAGAGGCACTGAAATTCGGGAGGGTTGGCAAGTATGAGATATTCTCACTTATTTTCTTTTGTCGAGCACAAAGAAAAGAACATTTTAGTTAAATGTAAGTTGTGTCTTGGATCAAAGATCCTGTCTACTGCCCAAAACAACAATTCAAATCTGCCTGGTTAGGCTTTGTGTATGTCACGTGTGCCTTCCTTAGGTGAAGCCAGGTTTACAGCTATGTTGTTATTATGCTGTTTGTTACTTATGTATGTTATGTTGCAGCTATTTCAAATAGTTTTGTCAATTTGTTCTGGCCTGAAATAAATTGGCCCTTTGAAACATACCTTTGTCTTTGTGTGTTGTATGTAGACCACATTGCTTTCTGAGTTCAGTGATGCAAATGCATGTCAAGGTGATCAACACATTGTATTACTCTCCAGTGCAATAACAGTACTGAAATGAAGGCTAAAAGGGCATTAATGGGAGCTTTAAAAAAAAAAAAGTAGAAGTAGTAACTAAATAGTTACTTTTCACAGTAACGCATTACTTTTTGGTGTAAGTAACTGAGTTAGTAACTAAGTTACTTTTGAAATAAAGTAATTAGTAACTGTAACTAGTTACTGGTTTACAGTAATTAACCCAACACTGGTGTGGACAAGGATAAGGTTAGGTTGGATATAGCCTGGATAACCTTAGCCAGCTTAGTGTAGAAGGGGCCTAGGTACAGCATGTCATGTTTGTGGCACATGTAGGACTCACCAGACCAATCAAGCCGTGCTTAAGCCGACTTCACACCTTAAAGGCCCTAACATATTGAGCTGGAACCAATGTGGAATGTAATCCTCATAGGTACTGTATGTGCGTTTTCAAACATGTGAAACTCAATTTTTTTGATCACACAGAACACTGCTCAAACAACATTACATGTGACACCAATCGGCATTTTGTCACCAAAGAGTATACGTCTATTAAAATCAAGACAATGTATTAATGAAATTTTTTCCACGACTTGCAATTCCCCTTCCTCGTCCCTTGTGGCATTTAATGGCCGTATATACTACTGACTGTCTCTTTAGTTTACTGCTTTGCAAAACGAGCAGGTACAGCAGCACCACTTCCTCGTCGTCAGAGTAGGACGCCATGACAGAAAAATGTAAACATTGTTCCGAGATTGTGCAAACGGTATTGGTAGTATATGGACATTGCCCAGGAAACTTTTTGCTGAAGCACTAGATTTG